>NW_027099918.1:0-117687 GCF_031753505.1 Anomalospiza imberbis
AGCAGGACGGTGCTTTGCTCCCCCTGCACAGGCCAATGAGGGGATGGCGGTGCTTGGTGTTCACCCTGCAGAGCACATCAGGGGCCCTGCCCTTTGTCCTGCAGTGGCCAGTGGGGTGGCACAGAAACCAGGCTGTTAGGGGAATCTGGGGGCTTTATGGCAGACACTGCCTTCCAGCACCAGGGAAGGGCACGGGGCATTCCTGCTTTCCTTGCCTGGGGGCATAGGAAATTTGCAGGTTTGGGGGGCCCAGCGAGCTGTTCCTTCTCCAGACAGTATGTGACACACAAGATATGTACAATCACCAGGAAGTTCCCATCCCAAGGTGTTCTGTCCAAGGCCTGTACTCCAAGGGGAGATCAGGACCCCCCAGCACAGGGCAGTGCTGCAGCATCTCCCCAGCCTCAGGAGAAGTGGCAGATTTGAGCTCCCCCAGCCCCGCCGGACACTGACCGCACTGCGGAGCGCTGGTGCTGCACAGCTTCTGGCACAGGAACTGGATGGTCCTGCAGGGGCTCTCGGGCCGGGGACGCTCCTGGCACAGGCAGCAGGCCGCCTCCTTGGGCACTTGGCTAAAGACAAGAGGGGATTATTGGAGGAACACCTGGCCACCCAGTCCATGGCTCAGAGCCCAGCTCAGGGAACACACGGGTACCACGCGTGGGGCTTGTGCTTCACTGTGTGCCACAGCTCTGGGAAAGGCCCCTGACTCCCAGTGCAAAACATTAAAAAGGGGATTTTAACCTGGAAAGTAGAAGTGCTCCCAAAATACCATGTGACACGGAAATGCACCCGCCTGGAGTTCAAACTCCCCTTTGAGAAACCGGCAGCAAGTCACCCGAAAGGTGAAATTCTGCCTCTGAGCTGGTGAGTTTTGGCACGTCCCCAGAAGGAACAGCAACTCTTGAGCTTACTGAGCTCGTTCTGGTTGCGTGGCACACGGATTTGTTTCCCAAGCAGAGCCCCTGTCCCAGCACTCAGGGCCTGCTGGTGGCTGGGGCTCACACACTCACAGGGTTTCCAAGCTCACTGTGGACTGCAGCAGCAGCAGCAGCAGCGTCTGTGGGGTCACTTGGGTGGCACTCAGGTCTCTGCAAGCATTGGAAAGAGCTCGTGAAATTCTGGGGTGACGATGCCAGAACTCTGCTCTGAGAGCAGAGGGCCCAGGGCCCTGATGATGGTGGTGCTGCTGGCAGAGGCATCCACTTCAGCCTGCTCCAAGAGAAGCCATTCCAGAGCCCAGCTTCCCTCTGCCTTGCCCTGCTCGAAACCAGCCCGTCAGAATCAGGAGGGCAATCCTGCAGCTCTCGTGGCAGACAGATGCCACCAGAAAGGATTGCCCCTCTCCCGACACTCCTGCTGCTCTCCCCTGAGGGCAGCCGAGTCCCTGAAGGAGGCAGGAGCCTGGAGCTGCTGGCAGGAGTGCAGTTTATTCCCAGAGCCCTGCGGCCACTCCACCTGGCCCCAGAGCTGGATGGGCTCTCATCCCTGAAAGTTTGTGTCCCAGTTCCTGGGTTGCTTTGCAGCTGGGGACACACCAGCACTGCTTGGCCTTTGCCTCGCTCTGCTGGAGCCGGGGGTAGTTGTGTCTCCAGCAGACTCAGGCTGGGCAAGGGGCAGATTTGCTCGGGCACTTGTGCTGCTTTCCTGAGAACAGGGCACTCGAGAGAGACACAGCTCTCTGGATCTGCTCCAAATGAGCCAATACTTACAGAGAGCTCACTGAGGGCAGCTTGAAGAAGGCAGCGTCAGCAATGACAGCCAGCGGGTTGTGGCTGAGGATCCTGAGAAACAACAGAGCTCTGTCAGGGCTGATGGCGAGGATGGGAGCTGGGTGTGCCGGGCACGTGGGGACGGCCTGGCTGCATTCAAGGAAGCCTTGCAGGAGGTGGGCAGGGCAAGGGAAGGGGCCTTTGCAGCTGCACACTCCTGGCGCTCCCTGGCTGACATCCACAGTCGGAATCAGGACTTTCCCGAGGGCAAGTCTGCTTTTGCCCACCGACCCGGCAGAGACCCTGCAGAGACTCGCCCTGGCGTGCCTTTAGCCCTGGTGCCACTTACAGCTCCTGGAGGAACTGCATCCCGTGCCAGGCCTGGAAAGTTCCGCTGCGGATCCGTGTGAGGCCATTCCCAGAGAGATTTCTGGGGAAAGAGGAGGCCACACAAAGGAATCGGCCCTGCCCTACAGAAGGAGGGGGCAAAGCGAGATCCCTTTGCAGGACAGGTGCAAATCCAAGGTGGAAGAGGGAGGAAACTGCTGCTTTCTCAGTGTTTGTAGCCTGCCCAGGAGGGGAACTGCAGGGCACACGTGCTGAACTCTGTTTCTGTTCCTGGATGCAGCCAAGGCTGCAAGAACTGGCTGCTGTGATGGCTGCGTCTGGACGAGCCCGCTGGGGTCTGTCCCCCGGCGTGGCCATCCAGCCGTCGGCATTGACCTCTGCAGCTCAGCTGGGCTCTGGGCAGGGCAGATTTAGGGACTGTGGGGAAAAGAACAGCAGCATTTTCCTGCACAGGAAGGGTGCCCAGTGCAAAGGCTGAGCTAAAACCACCAGAAAGAAACTTGATCACTCACAGGAACTTCAGGAAAGGCAGTGGCTCAAAAGCCCGTTCCTCAATGGACAGGATCTCATTGCAGGACAAATCCCTGTTCCAGTTGAACAACAAACGTCAATTCCATTTGCCCTGTCGCTTTTACTTGCCTCTGCAGCCTGGATCCCAGCAGGGACAAAGGGCACCTGCCCGCGGCCGGGCTGAGCAGCCGGGGCCCCAGGGAGGGGCAGGCAGGAGCCCCCGCCGCCGTGGGCAGGGCACGGTGCTTACAGGTGCTTCAGCAGGAACAGCCCCTCCAGGGAATGGCTCTTCACTGCCCGCAGCTCATTGTCCCTGAGCACTCTGCAAGGAGACACAGGGACATTGTGACAGCGGCCGCTGGCCAGCAGCAAATGGGATTGTCGTGGGAAAATCCCCTGCAGCAGCTTGACTGAAGCATCTCCTTGGGTCACGGCAGGCATCGTCCCCACTCTGGCCACAGCAGGCCCTTGCTCCTGGCCGGCTGAAGCTGAGCACAGCTTGATCCCTGTGCAGACAGACACGGGGATGGTGCCCTGGGCTGCAAGAGACTCGCGGCAGTTCTTGCCGTGCTGGGAAGCTGTGGCGATTCACACCCCTCCTTGCAGAGCAGCCGGGCTGAGCTTCGAATTCCAATGGAAGCGGGTGGTGTGGGGGCTGCTGCTCCAGCCCCAGACCAAAGGAGGGGAAATCCCCGAACTCCTGCCATTTGAAATGCTGCAGGGCACTTACAAGGTCTCAGTCCATGGGTAGTCCTTCCAGGCTTGTTTTCCAACAGCAGCAATGGAGTTGCCAGTGAAATCTCTGCAAAGAGACAACAGACCCGGTCCCCCCTCAGGAAAACCCATTTCCCTGCCATTCGGCTGCTGAGCTGGAAGCGGGCTTTGCCTGGAGAAGGCACAGCGTGCCCAGCCCGGCTTCACCCTCATGCTGAGCTCAGGCCCCCACATCCCCCACATGTCTCTGGCCAGGGAGCGCCCCGGCTGTCCCAGGTGGGCTTTGCAGACACAGGGAGCCGAGGAGGGGCAGCTGCAGGGCTCTGCGGGGCCGCGGGACTCACAGGACGGCCAGGGCTCGGCGGCGGCTGGCCGGGGGCACGGTGGCCAGGCCGGCGTGGCCGCAGTTCAGCCCACGGCCTGGGCAGCGGCAGGGCTCTGGGCAGAGCTCCTTGGCCGCTCCCGGGCAGGGGGCTACTGCCAGCAGCAGGGCCGGCAGGAGCAGAGCGCGCACGAGACGCATCACCAGGTCCATGGCGAGGCAGGACTGGCTGCAGTCACCTGGGATGCAGGCCTGAGCTGGAGCTGCGGCAGTTCCCGTGTCACAGTGGTGCTGCCAATGTCACAGTGGTCCTTCTCGTGTCACTGTAGCATTGCTCGTGTCACCGTGCTGGTGCTTGGCAACAGAGCTCGCAGCAAACCGCAGTTCAGGCCATGCTGTCACCAAATGACTCTGTCTCAGAGCCATCCAGTCTGCGGAATCGTGGAATGGATTGGCTTGGAAGGGGCCTTGAGGTCCATCCAGTGCCACCCCTGCCATGGCAGGGACACTTTCCACTGTCCCAGGCTGCTCCAAGCCCCCTCCAACCTGGCCTTGGACACTTCCAGGGATCCAGGGGCACCCCAGCTGCTCTGGGCACCCTGTGCCAGGGACTCGCTGCCCTCACAGGGAAGAATTTCTCCTGGACACACCATCTAAGCCTGCTCTGTGTCACTGTGAAGCCATTCCCATTTGTACTGGGTTTGTGTGGGCCAGCTTTTGGCATGGGTTTGGGGCTGCCGGTGCTGTTGGAAATTTCTTTTGCTTCTCATTATGCGGCTCTGGTTTTGTTGGTAATAAATGTAATTAATAGCCCCAAGTTCTGTCTGTGGTGTCCCTGACGCTGACCGGGGAGGGATCTCTCCCTCTCTGTCTGTAAACTCATGAGCCTTTCGCTGGCTTTTCTCTCCGCTCTCCACTTGCGCAGGGCGGTGACAGCGCCTTTGGGGCCGGGCACCCGGCATCCAGCCAGGGCCAAAGCCCGCCTGGCGCCGGGAGAGCGCGGGGAGCTTCCCGAAAGCCGGGCAATGTCGGAATGTCCGCCGGGAGAGCCTGAGGGAGCCGCAGCGCCAGTGGCGGGAAGCGCTGCGAGCCTGAGGGGCGGCAGCTCCGCCTCAGCGCGCATGCACCGGCAGCGGCGGCGGCCGGGCCGGGCCGAGCCCGCTGCAAGCGCCGCTGCAGCCGAGCCCCTGAGGCGAAGCGCTCCGGCCCCCGGGCGCTGGAGGCGGCAGCGCCGGGACACCGGCGGCAGAGCTCCCGCCGCGGCCGGAGCGCCACATCAGCGCCGGCAGACACCGAGGGGCAGCGACCGCCGTGCAAAGGAAGCCGCGGGCAGCTCTGGGGAGGCCGGCACAGCCCCGCAAGCAGCGCCCAGAGAGGCGCCCCGGCCCGGCCGGGAAGCGCGGCCCCCCCGGCCTGAGGGGAAACGCGCGGGCCAACAGCTCGGGCCGGGGCGGCTCCGGCAGCGCTTGGGGCAGGGCGGCCTCCAGGCCTGGCCACAGAGGCACGGAGCCTCAGAGTCACTGGCGATGGAAAAGACCTCCGCCTTCAGCGAGTCCATCCCGTGCCCCATCCCCACCTTGGCAGCCCGGCCAGAGCACTCAGTGCCGCCTCCAGCCGTTCCTTGGACCCCTCCAGGCATGGGGAGTCCCCCACCACCACCACCACCTTGGGCAGCCCCTTCCAAGGCCTGACCACCCTTTCCATGAAGAAATTCCTCCCTGATGTCTGTGTTTCCAGTCTGACCGGACACCCTGACACTATTTTAAGGCTCTTGTGAGCCATGTTTGACAAAGGTGCATTTCATGCATGAGCATTAATCCTCCTGGAGAAGATGATTCTGCTCAATGACAGCAGCCCTTCAGCAGGAGGTGCAGCAATGCAACCATCAGCCTGGGAGCCAGGCGGGTGTGAGGGAGGACAGAAAAACCTCAGGGATGCCGAGCGGACGTTTCTGCTTGTGCAGCTCCAAGCCAGCACCATGGGGACACCAGTGCCATGGCCTCTGCAGGAGGACACTGGCCATTCCCCTTCCCACCCACCACCCAGAGCTCTTGTGCTCACAGGAGACATCTGGAACACAAAAGCGTTGACCCTGGAAAGCTACAGGGGCCTTGGGATGGTCTAGAAGCACTACTGCAAGCCTCTTTCTTTGACATCCAAAGATATCCATTAAGGCCTCTTTGGAATTGGAAACCACGTTGCATCTGAAGCAGGGGCCTGGGAGAGAAACGCAAGTGCTGAGCAGCGGGGAGGTGACTGAGGGCGCCGGGTGACGCTCGTTGTAACCTGCACCACCAGTTCAGGGCCAGCTGTTGGGCACAGGCAGACAGAAGGGCACAGGCAATGCCAAGGGGAGCAGCAGCTGTGGGAATGCACATCTACATCTGGGGAAGACCCCAAAGAATTTATGCATGAGGGAAGTGGATTGGGAAGAGATGTCCAAGCTGGAAACAAGGAGGAAGGCAGACGGTTTCCTTCTCCATGTGTTTTCCTTCTTCATGTGTCTTCATTGGCCTCCGGATGAGAATCCAGCTGTGGCTTCCACTGTTCAGTGAGGCGTGGCCAGAATATGTGACCCAGAGAGAGCTGGCGCAGGTCTTGGGCTGCTGGCAGTGCCAGAGCCAGGCAGTGGCACCGGGGCTGGCAGAGGTAGCGGGGAAATGGAAACAGGTCCCTGCTGGGGGCAGCAGGGGAATCCCCTCCTGGCCCATCTCACCTTCCCAGCTCCCTGTACACAACACGGTGGAGGCTCTGGGCCTCTGGGGCCGGGACAATCACGATGTGGACGAGCTCCCTCCAGGCTGGGGGGGCTGCCCAGGGTGAGTCAGTCCAGCCACGCTGTTTGAGAGGCTCCCTGGGCTGTTTGAGAGGCTCCCTGGGCACGCTGTCCTGAGGGGCAGAGGAGCCCAGGGAGGCTGGACATTGCGCAAGGAGAAATCCTTGAAGGCACAGGCAGGAATATGCCGTGCCCATGTGCCCAAAGACGAGCTGGTGAGGAAGCAGAGCAGCTGAGCGGGAAGCTTTGCCCGGGACTCAGGGGAAACACAGAATGTACAGCTTTGGAAGGAGGGCGGCACCACAGGAGGATGGCAGGGATGTCATTGGGGCATGCAGGGAGAAAAGGTAGAAAAGCAAAGGCCCAGCTGGAACTGAATTTGCCCAATTCCATAAGGGAGAACAGAAACTGCTTTTACAAATACATCAGCAACACCAGGAGGAACAAGAACAAACTTTGTTTTTATTGAATGCAGGGGAGAAACATTGCCACAAGGGATGAGGAAAACCCTGAGGTACTGATGCCTCCTTTCAGGGTCCCAAGCTTTTGCTTGCCCGCAGCACCCTCCGGCCTTCCCTCAGCAGTGACATCAAGAAAATAACAGTCAAGGAAAAGGCATCCAAGGAAATAACAACGGCCAACGAAGCAGCATCCAAGGAGAGTCTCAGCAGTTCCTGTTGTAGAACAGGAGGCGAAGAGTTGTTGGCATCCCATTAACTTCTTCAGCCTCTTGAAAATCTTCCAGTCACTCAAGTTCTTCACACTATGTCTCTTCCTGAAATGCTTTTCTGTCACTTTCACAGACATCCGTGCTGCATTGAACCAATGGCATTTCAGATTTCCTGAACAGAGAAAAAGTCCAGAAAGATCCAAGCGAGAAAAGGACTTTTAAAAGTAAGGATGCACGGGCAGTCAAGGAAAATGGGCAGCACTGGGAGGAGCTCCCTGCCCTTTTCTGCTCTACATTCTGTGCCTCCTTGTTATCCTTCCTCCCTCTCCGCGGCAGTTTTACACAGAACCTGAAAAAATCAGAGAGGGAAAATAGGGATAAAACGAGAAAGCAGCTGGTGATGGAGGCTGTGGGCAGCAGGGCTGCCTGTGCTCTGCCCTGTCTGGGAAGCAGCTGCTGGAGGAGTTGGGAAGGGGCAATTTCCAACGCTGCAAAGCAACGGAGTGAGCGAGGTGAATGGGGAGAAAAAGGCTTCTGGACATCCCATCCCCAGAGGCCCCTGCTCCTGCTCTGTAGGCAGGGAGGTTTGGCCAGGGAGGGCTGCAGCAGGTGCCAGCACCTCTCCCTGCTCAGGGGTGTGTCAGCAGAGCCTAAGGAAGATGGGGAGCCCCAGCAGGGATGGCAATGGCTGGCAATCCAGGGAACGAGCCCTGCATGCAAAAGGCAACTGGAGAGGATGAGAGTGGGTTCTTCACCAGCCACTGTGGGGAGGGAGCGGGGAAAAATAGGGCAGAGCCATCAGCAGAGGAGACTGTTCTGGGAACACAGAGGTATTGCTCGTGCTCACAGAAATTTGGGAGTGCACTGGAGCCCAAGCCATCCATCCCAGCGCCGGAGCGGGAATGGCAGGTTGGGCTGGGAGCCCCTGGCCGTGCCCAGCGCTGTCTCTCAGGAGCCGCTTTCCCAGGGCTCCCCAAACGCGACGTGTTGGAAACACAGCCAGGGGAGTCCTGAGCAGCAGCACCTGCGCGGCTGCGGGGCTCCAGGAGGAGTTGCTCTGCACAGGAAAGACTCTGGTGGCACAGCAGTGGCCATGGGCAGGGAGCAGTTACCTTCTCAGCCATGATTCCCTGGTGTGGCCAGGTTGGGAATCAACTTGATGGGACAGGAATCGCATCTGGGGATGGAAAATGGGAGATTTGTAACATCAGTTTTCCTGTAATATTCTGCCAAACAGGAGAGGGCAAAAGCTCTCATTGCTGTTTGGCTGGAGGCAGGAGAGCAAAGCAGAGCAGGGGAGAGCTGGGACACAAGGCAGGACAAGCTTCCCCCAGGCAGGCTGCACCCTGCTGAGCTGGGTGCTGCCACAAGCTCCAGGCCTGGAAAAAACATCTCCTGTGGTAGCCAGCAATGCAGGGGCATCTGGGCACTCCAGCTACAAGACAGACAGCCGTGTGTCAAACAAGATATTGGCTTACGTGGAAGGAGATTTTCAGCATCACAGCAATGATAACGAAGAGACATAACAAAACCAAGAACATGGCCATTTCCAATGTTTGCTCTGGTTTCTGCTTAAAGAAGAGGAAAGAAGATCACGGGGGGCAAGAGGATTGATCCTTCCATTCTCCCTTGCCCAGAAGGACACACGCAGCAGTGCCTGCAGCTCTCCTACCTTCTCTGTGGGCTCCTGATCCTCCTCCAGAGCTGTGCGCCTGGAGATTTTCTCTTGCAGAGGACACCGGCCCATGGGGTCATAGGCTCCCTGGTTCTCGTGCCTCTCACTGAGCACCTTTAGAAGCAGCCCGGTCTTTGAGACCATCTTGGCACAGGCCAGCTTGAGCTGGGGCAGGCTGCAGTCTACCCTCAGAGCTCGCTCCACGTGGGCCATGAATGTCTGCAGGCCTTTGTCCGGCACCAGCAAGCGCAGGTGGTGATCAACCATGGTTTCCCAGCGTTCTCCTGGAACCGGTGCAAGGTCTGGACTTTGGGGGCTCCAAGGTTTATTGAGGAACCTGGATCCTTCTTCCTGTTGCTCCCAGGGTGTGTCTGTGGTGTCAGGGATGATCAGGCGGTGCCCACCGAGGGAGGAATGCTCCTCTTCAGCCGTGGCTCCTCCTCTGCTGCTCGCAGCGGGGCGGCTCTGAACCAACGGGTCAGAGAGAAAATCCAGGTTCCTGTTCAGACGCTGCTCGACTTTGGGCTCTCCCTCTGCTTTCCCAGGGCTCAACACCTGGTAGAAAAGCCGATTATGTCCAACCCAATACTGGCTGTCCTGCTTCTTTGGCTGTTTGTGAGAATTGACATGGTTCTGCCTTGGAGCTTGACCTTCCACCTCGTCTCTGAGGGGTCTCTCTACAGACTTGTCATGAGTGGGGTTTAACCCACCAGCTACATCCCAGGGGTTTAGTGTTTGCCAATTCAGTCTTGAGTCCATTTGCTTTTGCTGGCTGTCCTGCTGCTCTTTGATAGTCATAATGGAGTTCTGCCTTGGAGCTTGACCTTCCACCTCACCTCTGAGGGGTCTGTCAAGAGACTTGTCATGAGTGGGGTTTAACCCACCAGCTACATCCCAGGGGTTTAATGCTTGCCGGTTCAAATGTGACTCCTGCTGCTTGTCATCCCAGCTTGACGGTGTCTTGTCCACCACATGCTTCAGCCTGGCAGGCTGGGGCTGGTGTGGGACAAGGGGTTTTGCACTCTTGATGCTTTCAGCCTTGTGCAGCTTCTTCCTGAGCTTGGCCCTCAGGTCATCAGCACTTGTTTTGCCTTTGTGCCCCAAGAGATGCTGAGGGGGATATGAATTTGTTCTGGAACTGTCCAGGCTGCTGACATCACCCTCAGTGCTCAGGGTCAGGGTAACCGCGAGCGTCACAGTTCCATGATCTGCCAGCGAAGGCTCCTTGGGCTTGAGGCTCAACACTGGGCTGCTGTTCAGCTCTCTGCGTCGGTCCATGTCCATTATTTCTCCCCGTGTCTGTAGCAGAGTTGTGCGAGCTGGAGAACACCAAGAGAGCAGATCAGCGGCTGGGCACAAACACAGGCTCAGAGGTTACCTCGAGCAGCAGGAGCTCATCTCAAGCCCAGGGAGCGCAAGAGCAGAGTGGGGGATGTGTTGTGGAGGGGAGAAGAGCCCTTCAATCCATCCCATTATCCCCCTGGGGCAGAGCAGAGACCTGGTTCTTTCCTGGTGTCTCCTGGGTTCTGTTTGGATGGGAAGGAAACATCCCTGGCGAATGGGATAGCTGCCAGAGAGGTTCCCACAGCTCCAGATGGGCAGGCTTGGGTTGCTCTGCAGGAGCCAGTGAAGAGGCAGAGACCCCAGAGGAAAGATCAGCACGGCAACGGGGGCGCAGACTGGCAGGGGAGGAACGCCCAGGGACTCCTTTGCTCCGGGGCCATTCCCAAGCGCAGCAGCTCAAGCTGCTACACTATGAAAAACTTCCTCAAGGGCGCCAGAGCTCTGGGACTGTGCTATGGGAAACCTGGGGCTGAGCCAGGGAGAGAAGCCAGCTCCCTGGGGACCTTGGAAACCTGGCTGTATCTGTTTGCCTGGCCCTGCTGCGGACAGGATGTTCTGTGCCCTGTGCCCAGCTAGAGCAGGACGGTGCTTTGCTCCCCCTGCACAGGCCAATGAGGGGATGGCGGTGCTTGGTGTTCACCCTGCAGAGCACATCAGGGGCCCTGCCCTTTGTCCTGCAGTGGCCAGTGGGGTGGCACAGAAACCAGGCTGTTAGGGGAATCTGGGGGCTTTATGGCAGACACTGCCTTCCAGCACCAGGGAAGGGCACGGGGCATTCCTGCTTTCCTTGCCTGGGGGCATAGGAAATTTGCAGGTTTGGGGGGCCCAGCGAGCTGTTCCTTCTCCAGACAGTATGTGACACACAAGATATGTACAATCACCAGGAAGTTCCCATCCCAAGGTGTTCTGTCCAAGGCCTGTACTCCAAGGGGAGATCAGGACCCCCCAGCACAGGGCAGTGCTGCAGCATCTCCCCAGCCTCAGGAGAAGTGGCAGATTTGAGCTCCCCCAGCCCCGCCGGACACTGACCGCACTGCGGAGCGCTGGTGCTGCACAGCTTCTGGCACAGGAACTGGATGGTCCTGCAGGGGCTCTCGGGCCGGGGACGCTCCTGGCACAGGCAGCAGGCCGCCTCCTTGGGCACTTGGCTAAAGACAAGAGGGGATTATTGGAGGAACACCTGGCCACCCAGTCCATGGCTCAGAGCCCAGCTCAGGGAACACACGGGTACCACGCGTGGGGCTTGTGCTTCACTGTGTGCCACAGCTCTGGGAAAGGCCCCTGACTCCCAGTGCAAAACATTAAAAAGGGGATTTTAACCTGGAAAGTAGAAGTGCTCCCAAAATACCATGTGACACGGAAATGCACCCGCCTGGAGTTCAAACTCCCCTTTGAGAAACCGGCAGCAAGTCACCCGAAAGGTGAAATTCTGCCTCTGAGCTGGTGAGTTTTGGCACGTCCCCAGAAGGAACAGCAACTCTTGAGCTTACTGAGCTCGTTCTGGTTGCGTGGCACACGGATTTGTTTCCCAAGCAGAGCCCCTGTCCCAGCACTCAGGGCCTGCTGGTGGCTGGGGCTCACACACTCACAGGGTTTCCAAGCTCACTGTGGACTGCAGCAGCAGCAGCAGCAGCGTCTGTGGGGTCACTTGGGTGGCACTCAGGTCTCTGCAAGCATTGGAAAGAGCTCGTGAAATTCTGGGGTGACGATGCCAGAACTCTGCTCTGAGAGCAGAGGGCCCAGGGCCCTGATGATGGTGGTGCTGCTGGCAGAGGCATCCACTTCAGCCTGCTCCAAGAGAAGCCATTCCAGAGCCCAGCTTCCCTCTGCCTTGCCCTGCTCGAAACCAGCCCGTCAGAATCAGGAGGGCAATCCTGCAGCTCTCGTGGCAGACAGATGCCACCAGAAAGGATTGCCCCTCTCCCGACACTCCTGCTGCTCTCCCCTGAGGGCAGCTGAGTCCCTGAAGGAGGCAGGAGCCTGGAGCTGCTGGCAGGAGTGCAGTTTATTCCCAGAGCCCTGCGGCCACTCCACCTGGCCCCAGAGCTGGATGGGCTCTCATCCCTGAAAGTTTGTGTCCCAGTTCCTGGGTTGCTTTGCAGCTGGGGACACACCAGCACTGCTTGGCCTTTGCCTCGCTCTGCTGGAGCCGGGGTAGTTGTGTCTCCAGCAGACTCAGGCTGGGCAAGGGGCAGATTTGCTCGGGCACTTGTGCTGCTTTCCTGAGAACAGGGCACTCGAGAGAGACACAGCTCTCTGGATCTGCTCCAAATGAGCCAATACTTACAGAGAGCTCACTGAGGGCAGCTTGAAGAAGGCAGCGTCAGCAATGACAGCCAGCGGGTTGTGGCTGAGGATCCTGAGAAACAACAGAGCTCTGTCAGGGCTGATGGCGAGGATGGGAGCTGGGTGTGCCGGGCACGTGGGGACGGCCTGGCTGCATTCAAGGAAGCCTTGCAGGAGGTGGGCAGGGCAAGGGAAGGGGCCTTTGCAGCTGCACACTCCTGGCGCTCCCTGGCTGACATCCACAGTCGGAATCAGGACTTTCCCGAGGGCAAGTCTGCTTTTGCCCACCGACCCGGCAGAGACCCTGCAGAGACTCGCCCTGGCGTGCCTTTAGCCCTGGTGCCACTTACAGCTCCTGGAGGAACTGCATCCCGTGCCAGGCCTGGAAAGTTCCGCTGCGGATCCGTGTGAGGCCATTCCCAGAGAGATTTCTGGGGAAAGAGGAGGCCACACAAAGGAATCGGCCCTGCCCTACAGAAGGAGGGGGCAAAGCGAGATCCCTTTGCAGGACAGGTGCAAATCCAAGGTGGAAGAGGGAGGAAACTGCTGCTTTCTCAGTGTTTGTAGCCTGCCCAGGAGGGGAACTGCAGGGCACACGTGCTGAACTCTGTTTCTGTTCCTGGATGCAGCCAAGGCTGCAAGAACTGGCTGCTGTGATGGCTGCGTCTGGACGAGCCCGCTGGGGTCTGTCCCCCGGCGTGGCCATCCAGCCGTCGGCATTGACCTCTGCAGCTCAGCTGGGCTCTGGGCAGGGCAGATTTAGGGACTGTGGGGAAAAGAACAGCAGCATTTTCCTGCACAGGAAGGGTGCCCAGTGCAAAGGCTGAGCTAAAACCACCAGAAAGAAACTTGATCACTCACAGGAACTTCAGGAAAGGCAGTGGCTCAAAAGCCCGTTCCTCAATGGACAGGATCTCATTGCAGGACAAATCCCTGTTCCAGTTGAACAACAAACGTCAATTCCATTTGCCCTGTCGCTTTTACTTGCCTCTGCAGCCTGGATCCCAGCAGGGACAAAGGGCACCTGCCCGCGGCCGGGCTGAGCAGCCGGGGCCCCAGGGAGGGGCAGGCAGGAGCCCCCGCCGCCGTGGGCAGGGCACGGTGCTTACAGGTGCTTCAGCAGGAACAGCCCCTCCAGGGAATGGCTCTTCACTGCCCGCAGCTCATTGTCCCTGAGCACTCTGCAAGGAGACACAGGGACATTGTGACAGCGGCCGCTGGCCAGCAGCAAATGGGATTGTCGTGGGAAAATCCCCTGCAGCAGCTTGACTGAAGCATCTCCTTGGGTCACGGCAGGCATCGTCCCCACTCTGGCCACAGCAGGCCCTTGCTCCTGGCCGGCTGAAGCTGAGCACAGCTTGATCCCTGTGCAGACAGACACGGGGATGGTGCCCTGGGCTGCAAGAGACTCGCGGCAGTTCTTGCCGTGCTGGGAAGCTGTGGCGATTCACACCCCTCCTTGCAGAGCAGCCGGGCTGAGCTTCGAATTCCAATGGAAGCGGGTGGTGTGGGGGCTGCTGCTCCAGCCCCAGACCAAAGGAGGGGAAATCCCCGAACTCCTGCCATTTGAAATGCTGCAGGGCACTTACAAGGTCTCAGTCCATGGGTAGTCCTTCCAGGCTTGTTTTCCAACAGCAGCAATGGAGTTGCCAGTGAAATCTCTGCAAAGAGACGACAGACCCGGTCCCCCCTCAGGAAAACCCATTTCCCTGCCATTCGGCTGCTGAGCTGGAAGCGGGCTTTGCCTGGAGAAGGCACAGCGTGCCCAGCCCGGCTTCACCCTCATGCTGAGCTCAGGCCCCCACATCCCCCACATGTCTCTGGCCAGGGAGCGCCCCGGCTGTCCCAGGTGGGCTTTGCAGACACAGGGAGCCGAGGAGGGGCAGCTGCAGGGCTCTGCGGGGCCGCGGGACTCACAGGACGGCCAGGGCTCGGCGGCGGCTGGCCGGGGGCACGGTGGCCAGGCCGGCGTGGCCGCAGTTCAGCCCACGGCCTGGGCAGCGGCAGGGCTCTGGGCAGAGCTCCTTGGCCGCTCCCGGGCAGGGGGCTACTGCCAGCAGCAGGGCCGGCAGGAGCAGAGCGCGCACGAGACGCATCACCAGGTCCATGGCGAGGCAGGACTGGCTGCAGTCACCTGGGATGCAGGCCTGAGCTGGAGCTGCGGCAGTTCCCGTGTCACAGTGGTGCTGCCAATGTCACAGTGGTCCTTCTCGTGTCACTGTAGCATTGCTCGTGTCACCGTGCTGGTGCTTGGCAACAGAGCTCGCAGCAAACCGCAGTTCAGGCCATGCTGTCACCAAATGACTCTGTCTCAGAGCCATCCAGTCTGCGGAATCGTGGAATGGATTGGCTTGGAAGGGGCCTTGAGGTCCATCCAGTGCCACCCCTGCCATGGCAGGGACACTTTCCACTGTCCCAGGCTGCTCCAAGCCCCCTCCAACCTGGCCTTGGACACTTCCAGGGATCCAGGGGCACCCCAGCTGCTCTGGGCACCCTGTGCCAGGGACTCGCTGCCCTCACAGGGAAGAATTTCTCCTGGACACACCATCTAAGCCTGCTCTGTGTCACTGTGAAGCCATTCCCATTTGTACTGGGTTTGTGTGGGCCAGCTTTTGGCATGGGTTTGGGGCTGCCGGTGCTGTTGGAAATTTCTTTTGCTTCTCATTATGCGGCTCTGGTTTTGTTGGCAATAAATGTAATTAATAGCCCCAAGTTCTGTCTGTGGTGTCCCTGACGCTGACCGGGGAGGGATCTCTCCCTCTCTGTCTGTAAACTCATGAGCCTTTCGCTGGCTTTTCTCTCCGCTCTCCACTTGCGCAGGGCGGTGACAGCGCCTTTGGGGCCGGGCACCCGGCATCCAGCCAGGGCCAAAGCCCGCCTGGCGCCGGGAGAGCGCGGGGAGCTTCCCGAAAGCCGGGCAATGTCGGAATGTCCGCCGGGAGAGCCTGAGGGAGCCGCAGCGCCAGTGGCGGGAAGCGCTGCGAGCCTGAGGGGCGGCAGCTCCGCCTCAGCGCGCATGCACCGGCAGCGGCGGCGGCCGGGCCGGGCCGAGCCCGCTGCAAGCGCCGCTGCAGCCGAGCCCCTGAGGCGAAGCGCTCCGGCCCCCGGGCTCTGGAGGCGGCAGCGCCGGGACACCGGCGGCAGAGCTCCCGCCGCGGCCGGAGCGCCACATCAGCGCCGGCAGACACCGAGGGGCAGCGACCGCCGTGCAAAGGAAGCCGCGGGCAGCTCTGGGGAGGCCGGCACAGCCCCGCAAGCAGCGCCCAGAGAGGCGCCCCGGCCCGGCCGGGAAGCGCGGCCCCCCCGGCCTGAGGGGAAACGCGCGGGCCAACAGCTCGGGCCGGGGCGGCTCCGGCAGCGCTTGGGGCAGGGCGGCCTCCAGGCCTGGCCACAGAGGCACGGAGCCCCAGAGTCACTGGCGATGGAAAAGACCTCCGCCTTCAGCGAGTCCATCCCGTGCCCCATCCCCACCTTGGCAGCCCGGCCAGAGCACTCAGTGCCGCCTCCAGCCGTTCCTTGGACCCCTCCAGGCATGGGGAGTCCCCCACCACCACCACCACCTTGGGCAGCCCCTTCCAAGGCCTGACCACCCTTTCCATGAAGAAACTCCTCCCTGATGTCTGTGTTTCCAGTCTGACCGGACACCCTGACACTATTTTAAGGCTCTTGTGAGCCATGTTTGACAAAGGTGCATTTCATGCATGAGCATTAATCCTCCTGGAGAAGATGATTCTGCTCAATGACAGCAGCCCTTCAGCAGGAGGTGCAGCAATGCAACCATCAGCCTGGGAGCCAGGCGGGTGTGAGGGAGGACAAAAAACCTCAGGGATGCCGAGCGGACGTTTCTGCTTGTGCAGCTCCAAGCCAGCAGCATGGGGACACCAGTGCCATGGCCTCTGCAGGAGGACACTGGCCATTCCCCTTCCCACCCACCACCCAGAGCTCTTGTGCTCACAGGAGACATCTGGAACACAAAAGCGTTGACCCTGGAAAGCTACAGGGGCCTTGGGATGGTCTAGAAGCACTACTGCAAGGCCTCTTTCTTTGACATCCAAAGATATCCATTAAGGCCTCTTTGGAATTGGAAACCACGTTGCATCTGAAGCAGGGGCCTGGGAGAGAAACGCAAGTGCTGAGCAGCGGGGAGGTGACTGAGGGCGCCGGGTGACGCTCGTTGTAACCTGCACCACCAGTTCAGGGCCAGCTGTTGGGCACAGGCAGACAGAAGGGCACAGGCAATGCCAAGGGGAGCAGCAGCTGTGGGAATGCACATCTACATCTGGGGAAGACCCCAAAGAATTTATGCATGAGGGAAGTGGATTGGGAAGAGATGTCCAAGCTGGAAACAAGGAGGAAGGCAGACGGTTTCCTTCTCCATGTGTTTTCCTTCTTCATGTGTCTTCATTGGCCTCCCGGATGAGAATCCAGCTGTGGCTTCCACTGTTCAGTGAGGCGTGGCCAGAATATGTGACCCAGAGAGAGCTGGCGCAGTTCTTGGGCTGCTGGCAGTGCCAGAGCCAGGCAGTGGCACCGGGGCTGGCAGAGGTAGCGGGGAAATGGAAACAGGTCCCTGCTGGGGGCAGCAGGGGAATCCCCTCCTGGCCCATCTCACCTTCCCAGCTCCCTGTACACAACACGGTGGAGGCTCTGGGCCTCTGGGGCCGGGACAATCACGATGTGGACGAGCTCCCTCCAGGCTGGGGGGGCTGCCCAGGGTGAGTCAGTCCAGCCACGCTGTTTGAGAGGCTCCCTGGGCACGCTGTTTGAGAGGCTCCCTGGGCACGCTGTCCTGAGGGGCAGAGGAGCCCAGGGAGGCTGGACATTGCGCAAGGAGAAATCCTTGAAGGCACAGGCAGGAACATGCCGTGCCCATGTGCCCAAAGACGAGCTGGTGAGGAAGCAGAGCAGCTGAGCGGGAAGCTTTGCCCGGGACTCAGGGGAAACACAGAATGTACAGCTTTGGAAGGAGGGCGGCACCACAGGAGGATGGCAGGGATGTCATTGGGGCATGCAGGGAGAAAAGGTAGAAAAGCAAAGGCCCAGCTGGAACTGAATTTGCCCAATTCCATAAGGGAGAACAGAAACTGCTTTTACAAATACATCAGCAACACCAGGAGGAACAAGAACAAACTTTGTTTTTATTGAATGCAGGGGAGAAACATTGCCACAAGGGATGAGGAAAACCCTGAGGTACTGATGCCTCCTTTCAGGGTCCCAAGCTTTTGCTTGCCCGCAGCACCCTCCGGCCTTCCCTCAGCAGTGACATCAAGAAAATAACAGTCAAGGAAAAGGCATCCAAGGAAATAACAACGGCCAACGAAGCAGCATCCAAGGAGAGTCTCAGCAGTTCCTGTTGTAGAACAGGAGGCGAAGAGTTGTTGGCATCCCATTAACTTCTTCAGCCTCTTGAAAATCTTCCAGTCACTCAAGTTCTTCACACTATGTCTCTTCCTGAAATGCTTTTCTGTCACTTTCACAGACATCCGTGCTGCATTGAACCAATGGCATTTCAGATTTCCTGAACAGAGAAAAAGTCCAGAAAGATCCAAGCGAGAAAAGGACTTTTAAAAGTAAGGATGCACGGGCAGTCAAGGAAAATGGGCAGCACTGGGAGGAGCTCCCTGCCCTTTTCTGCTCTACATTCTGTGCCTCCTTGTTATCCTTCCTCCCTCTCCGCGGCAGTTTTACACAGAACCTGAAAAAATCAGAGAGGGAAAATAGGGATAAAACGAGAAAGCAGCTGGTGATGGAGGCTGTGGGCAGCAGGGCTGCCTGTGCTCTGCCCTGTCTGGGAAGCAGCTGCTGGAGGAGTTGGGAAGGGGCAATTTCCAACGCTGCAAAGCAACGGAGTGAGCGAGGTGAATGGGGAGAAAAAGGCTTCTGGACATCCCATCCCCAGAGGCCCCTGCTCCTGCTCTGTAGGCAGGGAGGTTTGGCCAGGGAGGGCTGCAGCAGGTGCCAGCACCTCTCCCTGCTCAGGGGTGTGTCAGCAGAGCCTAAGGAAGATGGGGAGCCCCAGCAGGGATGGCAATGGCTGGCAATCCAGGGAACGAGCCCTGCATGCAAAAGGCAACTGGAGAGGATGAGAGTGGGTTCTTCACCAGCCACTGTGGGGAGGGAGCGGGGAAAAATAGGGCAGAGCCATCAGCAGAGGAGACTGTTCTGGGAACACAGAGGTATTGCTCGTGCTCACAGAAATTTGGGAGTGCACTGGAGCCCAAGCCATCCATCCCAGCGCCGGAGCGGGAATGGCAGGTTGGGCTGGGAGCCCCTGGCCGTGCCCAGCGCTGTCTCTCAGGAGCCGCTTTCCCAGGGCTCCCCCAAACGCGACGTGTTGGAAACACAGCCAGGGGAGTCCTGAGCAGCAGCACCTGCGCGGCTGCGGGGCTCCAGGAGGAGTTGCTCTGCACAGGAAAGACTCTGGTGGCACAGCAGTGGCATGGGCAGGGAGCAGTTACCTTCTCAGCCACGATTCCCTGGTGTGGCCAGGTTGGGAATCAACTTGATGGGACAGGAATCGCATCTGGGGATGGAAAATGGGAGATTTGTAACATCAGTTTTCCTGTAATATTCTGCCAAACAGGAGAGGGCAAAAGCTCTCATTGCTGTTTGGCTGGAGGCAGGAGAGCAAAGCAGAGCAGGGGAGAGCTGGGACACAAGGCAGGACAAGCTTCCCCCAGGCAGGCTGCACCCTGCTGAGCTGGGTGCTGCCACAAGCTCCAGGCCTGGAAAAAACATCTCCTGTGGTAGCCAGCAATGCAGGGGCATCTGGGCACTCCAGCTACAAGACAGACAGCCGTGTGTCAAACAAGATATTGGCTTACGTGGAAGGAGATTTTCAGCATCACAGCAATGATAACGAAGAGACATAACAAAACCATGAACATGGCCATTTCCAATGTTTGCTCTGGTTTCTGCTTAAAGAAGAGGAAAGAAGATCACAGGGGGCAAGAGGATTGATCCTTCCATTCTCCCTTGCCCAGAAGGACACACGCAGCAGTGCCTGAAGCTCTCCTACCTTCTCTGTGGGCTCCTGATCCTCCTCCAGAGCTGTGCGCCTGGAGATTTTCTCTTGCAGAGGACACCGGCCCATGGGGTCATAGGCTCCCTGGTTCTCGTGCCTCTCACTGAGCACCTTTAGAAGCAGCCCGGTCTTTGAGACCATCTTGGCACAGGCCAGCTTGAGCTGGGGCAGGCTGCAGTCTACCCTCAGAGCTCGCTCCACGTGGGCCATGAATGTCTGCAGGCCTTTGTCCGGCACCAGCAAGCGCAGGTGGTGATCAACCATGGTTTCCCAGCGTTCTCCTGGAACCGGTGCAAGGTCTGGACTTTGGGGGCTCCAAGGTTTATTGAGGAACCTGGATCCTTCTTCCTGTTGCTCCCAGGGTGTGTCTGTGGTGTCAGGGATGATCAGGCGGTGCCCACCGAGGGAGGAATGCTCCTCTTCAGCCGTGGCTCCTCCTCTGCTGCTCGCAGCGGGGCGGCTCTGAACCAACGGGTCAGAGAGAAAATCCAGGTTCCTGTTCAGACGCTGCTCGACTTTGGGCTCTCCCTCTGCTTTCCCAGGGCTCAACACCTGGTAGAAAAGCCGATTATGTCCAACCCAATACTGGCTGTCCTGCTTCTTTGGCTGTTTGTGAGAATTGACATGGTTCTGCCTTGGAGCTTGACCTTCCACCTCGTCTCTGAGGGGTCTCTCTACAGACTTGTCATGAGTGGGGTTTAACCCACCAGCTACATCCCAGGGGTTTAGTGTTTGCCAATTCAGTCTTGAGTCCATTTGCTTTTGCTGGCTGTCCTGCTGCTCTTTGATAGTCATAATGGAGTTCTGCCTTGGAGCTTGACCTTCCACCTCACCTCTGAGGGGTCTGTCAAGAGACTTGTCATGAGTGGGGTTTAACCCACCAGCTACATCCCAGGGGTTTAATGCTTGCCGGTTCAAATGTGACTCCTGCTGCTTGTCATCCCAGCTTGACGGTGTCTTGTCCACCACATGCTTCAGCCTGGCAGGCTGGGGCTGGTGTGGGACAAGGGGTTTTGCACTCTTGATGCTTTCAGCCTTGTGCAGCTTCTTCCTGAGCTTGGCCCTCAGGTCATCAGCACTTGTTTTGCCTTTGTGCCCCAAGAGATGCTGAGGGGGATATGAATTTGTTCTGGAACTGTCCAGGCTGCTGACATCACCCTCAGTGCTCAGGGTCAGGGTAACCGCGAGCGTCACAGTTCCATGATCTGCCAGCGAAGGCTCCTTGGGCTTGAGGCTCAACACTGGGCTGCTGTTCAGCTCTCTGCGTCGGTCCATGTCCATTATTTCTCCCCGTGTCTGTAGCAGAGTTGTGCGAGCTGGAGAACACCAAGAGAGCAGATCAGCGGCTGGGCACAAACACAGGCTCAGAGGTTACCTCGAGCAGCAGGAGCTCATCTCAAGCCCAGGGAGCGCAAGAGCAGAGTGGGGGATGTGTTGTGGAGGGGAGAAGAGCCCTTCAATCCATCCCATTATCCCCCTGGGGCAGAGCAGAGACCTGGTTCTTTCCTGGTGTCTCCTGGGTTCTGTTTGGATGGGAAGGAAACATCCCTGGCGAATGGGATGGCTGCCAGAGAGGTTCCCACAGCTCCAGATGGGCAGGCTTGGGTTGCTCTGCCGGAGCCAGTGAAGAGGCAGAGACCCCAGAGGAAAGATCAGCACGGCAACGGGGGCGCAGACTGGCAGGGGAGGAACGCCCAGGGACTCCTTTGCTCCGGGGCCATTCCCAAGAGCAGCAGCTCAAGCTGCTACACTATGAAAAACTTCCTCAAGGGCGCCAGAGCTCTGGGACTGTGCTATGGGAAACCTGGGGCTGAGCCAGGGAGAGAAGCCAGCTCCCTGGGGACCTTGGAAACCTGGCTGTATCTGTTTGCCTGGCCCTGCTGCGGACAGGATGTTCTGTGCCCTGTGCCCAGCTAGAGCAGGACGGTGCTTTGCTCCCCCTTCACAGGCCAATGAGGGGATGGCGGTGCTTGGTGTTCACCCTGCAGAGCACATCAGGGGCCCTGCCCTTTGTCCTGCAGTGGCCAGTGGGGTGGCACAGAAACCAGGCTGTTAGGGGAATCTGGGGGCTTTATGGCAGACACTGCCTTCCAGCACCAGGGAAGGGCACGGGGCATTCCTGCTTTCCTTGCCTGGGGGCATAGGAAATTTGCAGGTTTGGGGGGCCCAGCGAGCTGTTCCTTCTCCAGACAGTATGTGACACACAAGATATGTACAATCACCAGGAAGTTCCCATCCCAAGGTGTTCTGTCCAAGGCCTGTACTCCAAGGGGAGATCAGGACCCCCCAGCACAGGGCAGTGCTGCAGCATCTCCCCAGCCTCAGGAGAAGTGGCAGATTTGAGCTCCCCCAGCCCCGCCGGACACTGACCGCACTGCGGAGCGCTGGTGCTGCACAGCTTCTGGCACAGGAACTGGATGGTCCTGCAGGGGCTCTCGGGCCGGGGACGCTCCTGGCACAGGCAGCAGGCCGCCTCCTTGGGCACTTGGCTAAAGACAAGAGGGGATTATTGGAGGAACACCTGGCCACCCAGTCCATGGCTCAGAGCCCAGCTCAGGGAACACACGGGTACCACGCGTGGGGCTTGTGCTTCACTGTGTGCCACAGCTCTGGGAAAGGCCCCTGACTCCCAGTGCAAAACATTAAAAAGGGGATTTTAACCTGGAAAGTAGAAGTGCTCCCAAAATACCATGTGACACGGAAATGCACCCGCCTGGAGTTCAAACTCCCCTTTGAGAAACCGGCAGCAAGTCACCCGAAAGGTGAAATTCTGCCTCTGAGCTGGTGAGTTTTGGCACGTCCCCAGAAGGAACAGCAACTCTTGAGCTTACTGAGCTCGTTCTGGTTGCGTGGCACACGGATTTGTTTCCCAAGCAGAGCCCCTGTCCCAGCACTCAGGGCCTGCTGGTGGCTGGGGCTCACACACTCACAGGGTTTCCAAGCTCACTGTGGACTGCAGCAGCAGCAGCAGCAGCGTCTGTGGGGTCACTTGGGTGGCACTCAGGTCTCTGCAAGCATTGGAAAGAGCTCGTGAAATTCTGGGGTGACGATGCCAGAACTCTGCTCTGAGAGCAGAGGGCCCAGGGCCCTGATGATGGTGGTGCTGCTGGCAGAGGCATCCACTTCAGCCTGCTCCAAGAGAAGCCATTCCAGAGCCCAGCTTCCCTCTGCCTTGCCCTGCTCGAAACCAGCCCGTCAGAATCAGGAGGGCAATCCTGCAGCTCTCGTGGCAGACAGATGCCACCAGAAAGGATTGCCCCTCTCCCGACACTCCTGCTGCTCTCCCTTGAGGGCAGCCGAGTCCCTGAAGGAGGCAGGAGCCTGGAGCTGCTGGCAGGAGTGCAGTTTATTCCCAGAGCCCTGCGGCCACTCCATCTGGCCCCAGAGCTGGATGGGCTCTCATCCCTGAAAGTTTGTGTCCCAGTTCCTGGGTTGCTTTGCAGCTGGGGACACACCAGCACTGCTTGGCCTTTGCCTCGCTCTGCTGGAGCCGGGGTAGTTGTGTCTCCAGCAGACTCAGGCTGGGCAAGGGGCAGATTTGCTCGGGCACTTGTGCTGCTTTCCTGAGAACAGGGCACTCGAGAGAGACACAGCTCTCTGGATCTGCTCCAAATGAGCCAATACTTACAGAGAGCTCACTGAGGGCAGCTTGAAGAAGGCAGCGTCAGCAATGACAGCCAGCGGGTTGTGGCTGAGGATCCTGAGAAACAACAGAGCTCTGTCAGGGCTGATGGCGAGGATGGGAGCTGGGTGTGCCGGGCACGTGGGGACGGCCTGGCTGCATTCAAGGAAGCCTTGCAGGAGGTGAGCAGGGCAGGGGAAGGGGCCTTTGCAGCTGCACACTCCTGGCGCTCCCTGGCTGACATCCACAGTCGGAATCAGGACTTTCCCGAGGGCAAGTCTGCTTTTGCCCACCGACCCGGCAGAGACCCTGCAGAGACTCGCCCTGGCGTGCCTTTAGCCCTGGTGCCACTTACAGCTCCTGGAGGAACTGCATCCCGTGCCAGGCCTGGAAAGTTCCGCTGCGGATCCGTGTGAGGCCATTCCCAGAGAGATTTCTGGGGAAAGAGGAGGCCACACAAAGGAATCGGCCCTGCCCTACAGAAGGAGGGGGCAAAGCGAGATCCCTTTGCAGGACAGGTGCAAATCCAAGGTGGAAGAGGGAGGAAACTGCTGCTTTCTCAGTGTTTGTAGCCTGCCCAGGAGGGGAACTGCAGGGCACACGTGCTGAACTCTGTTTCTGTTCCTGGATGCAGCCAAGGCTGCAAGAACTGGCTGCTGTGATGGCTGCGTCTGGACGAGCCCGCTGGGGTCTGTCCCCCGGCGTGGCCATCCAGCCGTCGGCATTGACCTCTGCAGCTCAGCTGGGCTCTGGGCAGGGCAGATTTAGGGACTGTGGGGAAAAGAACAGCAGCATTTTCCTGCACAGGAAGGGTGCCCAGTGCAAAGGCTGAGCTAAAACCACCAGAAAGAAACTTGATCACTCACAGGAACTTCAGGAAAGGCAGTGGCTCAAAAGCCCGTTCCTCAATGGACAGGATCTCATTGCAGGACAAATCCCTGTTCCAGTTGAACAACAAACGTCAATTCCATTTGCCCTGTCGCTTTTACTTGCCTCTGCAGCCTGGATCCCAGCAGGGACAAAGGGCACCTGCCCGTGGCCGGGCTGAGCAGCCGGGGCCCCAGGGAGGGGCAGGCAGGAGCCCCCGCCGCCGTGGGCAGGGCACGGTGCTTACAGGTGCTTCAGCAGGAACAGCCCCTCCAGGGAATGGCTCTTCACTGCCCGCAGCTCATTGTCCCTGAGCACTCTGCAAGGAGACACAGGGACATTGTGACAGCGGCCGCTGATGGGATTGTCGTGGGAAAATCCCCTGCAGCAGCTTGACTGAAGCATCTCCTTGGGTCACGGCAGGCATCGTCCCCACTCTGGCCACAGCAGGCCCTTGCTCCTGGCCGGCTGAAGCTGAGCACAGCTTGATCCCTGTGCAGACAGACACGGGGATGGTGCCCTGGGCTGCAAGAGACTCGCGGCAGTTCTTGCCGTGCTGGGAAGCTGTGGCGATTCACACCCCTCCTTGCAGAGCAGCCGGGCTGAGCTTCGAATTCCAATGGAAGCGGGTGGTGTGGGGGCTGCTGCTCCAGCCCCAGACCAAAGGAGGGGAAATCCCCGAACTCCTGCCATTTGAAATGCTGCAGGGCACTTACAAGGTCTCAGTCCATGGGTAGTCCTTCCAGGCTTGTTTTCCAACAGCAGCAATGGAGTTGCCAGTGAAATCTCTGCAAAGAGACGACAGACCCGGTCCCCCCTCAGGAAAACCCATTTCCCTGCCATTCGGCTGCTGAGCTGGAAGCGGGCTTTGCCTGGAGAAGGCACAGCGTGCCCAGCCCGGCTTCACCCTCATGCTGAGCTCAGGCCCCCACATCCCCCACATGTCTCTGGCCAGGGAGCGCCCCGGCTGTCCCAGGTGGGCTTTGCAGACACAGGGAGCCGAGGAGGGGCAGCTGCAGGGCTCTGCGGGGCCGCGGGACTCACAGGACGGCCAGGGCTCGGCGGCGGCTGGCCGGGGGCACGGTGGCCAGGCCGGCGTGGCCGCAGTTCAGCCCACGGCCTGGGCAGCGGCAGGGCTCTGGGAAGAGCTCCTTGGCCGCTCCCGGGCAGGGGGCTACTGCCAGCAGCAGGGCCGGCAGGAGCAGAGCGCGCACGAGACGCATCACCAGGTCCATGGCGAGGCAGGACTGGCTGCAGTCACCTGGGATGCAGGCCTGAGCTGGAGCTGCGGCAGTTCCCGTGTCACAGTGGTGCTGCCAATGTCACAGTGGTCCTTCTCGTGTCACTGTAGCATTGCTCGTGTCACCGTGCTGGTGCTTGGCAACAGAGCTCGCAGCAAACCGCAGTTCAGGCCATGCTGTCAGCAAATGACTCTGTCTCAGAGCCATCCAGTCTGCGGAATCGTGGAATGGATTGGCTTGGAAGGGGCCTTGAGGTCCATCCAGTGCCACCCCTGCCATGGCAGGGACACTTTCCACTGTCCCAGGCTGCTCCAAGCCCCCTCCAACCTGGCCTTGGACACTTCCAGGGATCCAGGGGCACCCCAGCTGCTCTGGGCACCCTGTGCCAGGGACTCGCTGCCCTCACAGGGAAGAATTTCTCCTGGACACACCATCTAAGCCTGCTCTGTGTCACTGTGAAGCCATTCCCATTTGTACTGGGTTTGTGTGGGCCAGCTTTTGGCATGGGTTTGGGGCTGCCGGTGCTGTTGGAAATTTCTTTTGCTTCTCATTATGCGGCTCTGGTTTTGTTGGTAATAAATGTAATTAATAGCCCCAAGTTCTGTCTGTGGTGTCCCTGACGCTGACCGGGGAGGGATCTCTCCCTCTCTGTCTGTAAACTCATGAGCCTTTCGCTGGCTTTTCTCTCCGCTCTCCACTTGCGCAGGGCGGTGACAGCGCCTTTGGGGCCGGGCACCCGGCATCCAGCCAGGGCCAAAGCCCGCCTGGCGCCGGGAGAGCGCGGGGAGCTTCCCGAAAGCCGGGCAATGTCGGAATGTCCGCCGGGAGAGCCTGAGGGAGCCGCAGCGCCAGTGGCGGGAAGCGCTGCGAGCCTGAGGGGCGGCAGCTCCGCCTCAGCGCGCATGCACCGGCTGCGGCGGCGGCCGGGCCGGGCCGAGCCCGCTGCAAGCGCCGCTGCAGCCGAGCCCCTGAGGCGAAGCGCTCCGGCCCCCGGGCTCTGGAGGCGGCAGCGCCGGGACACCGGCGGCAGAGCTCCCGCCGCGGCCGGAGCGCCACATCAGCGCCGGCAGACACCGAGGGGCAGCGACCGCCGTGCAAAGGAAGCCGCGGGCAGCTCTGGGGAGGCCGGCACAGCCCCGCAAGCAGCGCCCAGAGAGGCGCCCCGGCCCGGCCGGGAAGCGCGGCCCCCCCGGCCTGAGGGAAAACGCGCGGGCCAACAGCTCGGGCCGGGGCGGCTCCGGCAGCGCTTGGGGCAGGGCGGCCTCCAGGCCTGGCCACAGAGGCACGGAGCCCCAGAGTCACTGGCGATGGAAAAGACCTCCGCCTTCAGCGAGTCCATCCCGTGCCCCATCCTCACCTTGGCAGCCCGGCCAGAGCACTCAGTGCCGCCTCCAGCCGTTCCTTGGACCCCTCCAGGCATGGGGAGTCCCCCACCACCACCACCACCTTGGGCAGCCCCTTCCAAGGCCTGACCACCCTTTCCATGAAGAAATTCCTCCCTGATGTCTGTGTTTCCAGTCTGACCGGACACCCTGACACTATTTTAAGGCTCTTGTGAGCCATGTTTGACAAAGGTGCATTTCATGCATGAGCATTAATCCTCCTGGAGAAGATGATTCTGCTCAATGACAGCAGCCCTTCAGCAGGAGGTGCAGCAATGCAACCATCAGCCTGGGAGCCAGGCGGGTGTGAGGGAGGACAAAAAACCTCAGGGATGCCGAGCGGACGTTTCTGCTTGTGCAGCTCCAAGCCAGCACCATGGGGACACCAGTGCCATGGCCTCTGCAGGAGGACACTGGCCATTCCCCTTCCCACCCACCACCCAGAGCTCTTGTGCTCACAGGAGACATCTGGAACACAAAAGCGTTGACCCTGGAAAGCTACAGGGGCCTTGGGATGGTCTAGAAGCACTACTGCAAGGCCTCTTTCTTTGACATCCAAAGATATCCATTAAGGCCTCTTTGGAATTGGAAACCACGTTGCATCTGAAGCAGGGGCCTGGGAGAGAAACGCAAGTGCTGAGCAGCGGGGAGGTGACTGAGGGCGCCGGGTGACGCTCGTTGTAACCTGCACCACCAGTTCAGGGCCAGCTGTTGGGCACAGGCAGACAGAAGGGCACAGGCAATGCCAAGGGGAGCAGCAGCTGTGGGAATGCACATCTACATCTGGGGAAGACCCCAAAGAATTTATGCATGAGGGAAGTGGATTGGGAAGAGATGTCCAAGCTGGAAACAAGGAGGAAGGCAGACGGTTTCCTTCTCCATGTGTTTTCCTTCTTCATGTGTCTTCATTGGCCTCCCGGATGAGAATCCAGCTGTGGCTTCCACTGTTCAGTGAGGCGTGGCCAGAATATGTGACCCAGAGAGAGCTGGCGCAGTTCTTGGGCTGCTGGCAGTGCCAGAGCCAGGCAGTGGCACCGGGGCTGGCAGAGGTAGCGGGGAAGTGGAAACAGGTCCCTGCTGGGGGCAGCAGGGGAATCCCCTCCTGGCCCATCTCACCTTCCCAGCTCCCTGTACACAACACGGTGGAGGCTCTGGGCCTCTGGGGCCGGGACAATCACGATGTGGACGAGCTCCCTCCAGGCTGGGGGGGCTGCCCAGGGTGAGTCAGTCCAGCCACGCTGTTTGAGAGGCTCCCTGGGCACGCTGTCCTGAGGGGCAGAGGAGCCCAGGGAGGCTGGACATTGCGCAAGGAGAAATCCTTGAAGGCACAGGCAGGAACATGCCGTGCCCATGTGCCCAAAGACGAGCTGGTGAGGAAGCAGAGCAGCTGAGCGGGAAGCTTTGCCCGGGACTCAGGGGAAACACAGAATGTACAGCTTTGGAAGGAGGGCGGCACCACAGGAGGATGGCAGGGATGTCATTGGGGCATGCAGGGAGAAAAGGTAGAAAAGCAAAGGCCCAGCTGGAACTGAATTTGCCCAATTCCATAAGGGAGAACAGAAACTGCTTTTACAAATACATCAGCAACACCAGGAGGAACAAGAACAAACTTTGTTTTTATTGAATGCAGGGGAGAAACATTGCCACAAGGGATGAGGAAAACCCTGAGGTACTGATGCCTCCTTTCAGGGTCCCAAGCTTTTGCTTGCCCGCAGCACCCTCCGGCCTTCCCTCAGCAGTGACATCAAGAAAATAACAGTCAAGGAAAAGGCATCCAAGGAAATAACAACGGCCAACGAAGCAGCATCCAAGGAGAGTCTCAGCAGTTCCTGTTGTAGAACAGGAGGCGAAGAGTTGTTGGCATCCCATTAACTTCTTCAGCCTCTTGAAAATCTTCCAGTCACTCAAGTTCTTCACACTATGTCTCTTCCTGAAATGCTTTTCTGTCACTTTCACAGACATCCGTGCTGCATTGAACCAATGGCATTTCAGATTTCCTGAACAGAGAAAAAGTCCAGAAAGATCCAAGCGAGAAAAGGACTTTTAAAAGTAAGGATGCACGGGCAGTCAAGGAAAATGGGCAGCACTGGGAGGAGCTCCCTGCCCTTTTCTGCTCTACATTCTGTGCCTCCTTGTTATCCTTCCTCCCTCTCCGCGGCAGTTTTACACAGAACCTGAAAAAATCAGAGAGGGAAAATAGGGATAAAACGAGAAAGCAGCTGGTGATGGAGGCTGTGGGCAGCAGGGCTGCCTGTGCTCTGCCCTGTCTGGGAAGCAGCTGCTGGAGGAGTTGGGAAGGGGCAATTTCCAACGCTGCAAAGCAACGGAGTGAGCGAGGTGAATGGGGAGAAAAAGGCTTCTGGACATCCCATCCCCAGAGGCCCCTGCTCCTGCTCTGTAAGCAGGGAGGTTTGGCCAGGGAGGGCTGCAGCAGGTGCCAGCACCTCTCCCTGCTCAGGGGTGTGTCAGCAGAGCCTAAGGAAGATGGGGAGCCCCAGCAGGGATGGCAATGGCTGGCAATCCAGGGAACGAGCCCTGCATGCAAAAGGCAACTGGAGAGGATGAGAGTGGGTTCTTCACCAGCCACTGTGGGGAGGGAGCGGGGAAAAATAGGGCAGAGCCATCAGCAGAGGAGACTGTTCTGGGAACACAGAGGTATTGCTCGTGCTCACAGAAATTTGGGAGTGCACTGGAGCCCAAGCCATCCATCCCAGCGCCGGAGCGGGAATGGCAGGTTGGGCTGGGAGCCCCTGGCCGTGCCCAGCGCTGTCTCTCAGGAGCCGCTTTCCCAGGGCTCCCCCAAACGCGACGTGTTGGAAACACAGCCAGGGGAGTCCTGAGCAGCAGCACCTGCGCGGCTGCGGGGCTCCAGGAGGAGTTGCTCTGCACAGGAAAGACTCTGGTGGCACAGCAGTGGCATGGGCAGGGAGCAGTTACCTTCTCAGCCACGATTCCCTGGTGTGGCCAGGTTGGGAATCAACTTGATGGGACAGGAATCGCATCTGGGGATGGAAAATGGGAGATTTGTAACATCAGTTTTCCTGTAATATTCTGCCAAACAGGAGAGGGCAAAAGCTCTCATTGCTGTTTGGCTGGAGGCAGGAGAGCAAAGCAGAGCAGGGGAGAGCTGGGACACAAGGCAGGACAAGCTTCCCCCAGGCAGGCTGCACCCTGCTGAGCTGGGTGCTGCCACAAGCTCCAGGCCTGGAAAAAACATCTCCTGTGGTAGCCAGCAATGCAGGGGCATCTGGGCACTCCAGCTACAGGACAGACAGCCATGTGTCAAACAAGATATTGGCTTACGTGGAAGGAGATTTTCAGCATCACAGCAATGATAACGAAGAGACATAACAAAACCATGAACATGGCCATTTCCAATGTTTGCTCTGGTTTCTGCTTAAAGAAGAGGTAAGAAGATCACAGGGGGCAAGAGGATTGATCCTTCCATTCTCCCTTGCCCAGAAGGACACACGCAGCAGTGCCTGAAGCTCTCCTACCTTCTCTGTGGGCTCCTGATCCTCCTCCAGAGCTGTGCGCCTGGAGATTTTCTCTTGCAGAGGACACCGGCCCATGAGGTCATAGGCGCCCTGGTTCTCGTGCCTCTCACTGAGCACCTTTAGAAGCAGCCCGGTCTTTGAGACCATCTTGGCACAGGCCAGCTTGAGCTGGGGCAGGCTGCAGTCTACCCTCAGAGCTCGCTCCACGTGGGCCATGAATGTCTGCAGGCCTTTGTCCGGCACCAGCAAGCGCAGGTGGTGATCAACCATGGTTTCCCAGCGTTCTCCTGGAACCAGTGCAAGGTCTGGACTTTGGGGGCTCCAAGGTTTATTGAGGAACCTGGATCCTTCTTCCTGTTGCTCCCAGGGTGTGTCTGTGGTGTCAGGGATGATCAGGCGGTGCCCACCGAGGGAGGAATGCTCTTCTTCAGCCGTGGCTCCTCCTCTGCTGCTCGCAGCGGGGCGGCTCTGAACCAACGGGTCAGAGAGAAAATCCAGCTTCCTGTTCAGACGCTGCTCGACTTTGGGCTCTCCCTCTGCTTTCCCAGGGCTCAACACCTGGTAGAAAAGCCGATTATGTCCAACCCAATACTGGCTGTCCTGCTTCTTTGGCTGTTTGTGAGAATTGACATAGTTCTGCCTTGGAGGTTGATCTTCCACCTCGTCTCTGAGTGGTCTGTCAAGAGACTTGTCATGAGTGGGGTTTAACCCACCAGCTACATCCCAGGGGTTTAGTGTTTGCCAATTCAGTCCTGAGTCCATTTGCTTTTGCTGGCTGTCCTGCTGCTCTTTGATAGTCATAATGGAGTTCTGCCTTGGAGCTTGACCTTCCACCTCACCTCTGAGGGGTCTGTCAAGAGACTTGTCATGAGTGGGGTTTAACCCACCAGCTACATCCCAGGGGTTTAATGCTTGCCGGTTCAAATGTGACTCCCGCTGCTTGTCATCCCAGCTTGAGGGTGTCTTGTCCACCACATGCTTCAGCCTGGCAGGCTGGGGCTGGTGTGGGACAAGGGGTTTTGCACTCTTGATGCTTTCAGCCTTGTGCAGCTTCTTCCTGAGCTTGGCCCTCAGGTCATCAGCACTTGTTTTGCCTTTGTGCCCCAAGAGATGCTGAGGGGGATATGAATTTGTTCTGGAACTGTCCAGGCTGCTGACATCACCCTCAGTGCTCAGGGTCAGGGTAACCGCGAGCGTCACAGTTCCATGATCTGCCAGCGAAGGCTCCTTGGGCTTGAGGCTCAACACTGGGCTGCTGTTCAGCTCTCTGTGTCGGTCCATGTCCATTATTTCTCCCCGTGTCTGTAGCAGAGTTGTGCGAGCTGGAGAACACCAAGAGAGCAGATCAGCGGCTGGGCACAAACACAGGCTCAGAGGTTACCTCGAGCAGCAGGAGCTCATCTCAAGCCCAGGGAGCGCAAGAGCAGAGTGGGGGATGTGTTGTGGAGGGGAGAAGAGCCCTTCAATCCATCCCATTATCCCCCTGGGGCAGAGCAGAGACCTGGTTCTTTCCTGGTGTCTCCTGGGTTCTGTTTGGATGGGAAGGAAACATCCCTGGCGAATGGGATAGCTGCCAGAGAGGTTCCCACAGCTCCAGATGGGCAGGCTTGGGTTGCTCTGCAGGAGCCAGTGAAGAGGCAGAGACCCCAGAGGAAAGATCAGCACGGCAACGGGGGCGCAGACTGGCAGGGGAGGAACGCCCAGGGACTCCTTTGCTCCGGGGCCATTCCCAAGAGCAGCAGCTCAAGCTGCTACACTATGAAAAACTTCCTCAAGGGCGCCAGAGCTCTGGGACTGTGCTATGGGAAACCTGGGGCTGAGCCAGGGAGAGAAGCCAGCTCCCTGGGGACCTTGGAAACCTGGCTGTATCTGTTTGCCTGGCCCTGCTGTGGACAGGATGTTCTGTGCCCTGCTAGAGCAAAGCTAGAGCAGGACGGTGCTTTGCTCCCCCTGCACAGGCCAACGAGGGGATGGCGGTGCTTGGTGTTCACCCTGCAGAGCACATCAGGGACCCTGCCCTTTGTCCTGCAGTGGCCAGTGGGGTGGCACAGAAACCAGGCTGTTAGGGGAATCTGGGGGCTTTATGGCAGACACTGCCTTCCAGCACCAGGGAAGGGCACGGGGCATTCCTGCTTTCCTTGCCTGGGGGCATGGTGAGCACAGGAAATTTGCAGGTTTGGGGGGCCCAGCGAGCTGTTCCTTCTTCAGACAGTATGTGACACACAAGATATGTACAATCACCAGGAAGTTCCCATCCCAAGGTGTTCTGTCCAAGGCCTGTACTCCAAGGGGAGATCAGGACCCCCCAGCACAGGGCAGTGCTGCAGCATCTCCCCAGCCTCAGGAGAAGTGGCAGATTTGAGCTCCCCCAGCCCCGCCGGACACTGACCGCACTGCGGGGCGCTGGTGCCGCACAGCTTCTGGCACAGGAACTGGATGGTCCTGCAGGGGCTCTCGGGCCGGGGACGCTCCTGGCACAGGCAGCAGGCTGCCTCCTTGGGCACTTGGCTAAAGACAAGAGGGGATTATTGGAGGAACACCTGGCCACCCAGTCCATGGCTCAGAGCCCAGCTCAGGGAACACACGGGTACCACGCGTGGGGCTTGTGCTTCACTGTGTGCCACAGCTCTGGGAAAGGCCCCTGACTCCCAGTGCAAAACATTAAAAAGGGGATTTTAACCTGGAAAGTAGAAGTGCTCCCAAAATACCATGTGACACGGAAATGCACCCGCCTGGAGTTCAAACTCCCCTTTGAGAAACCAGCAGCAAGTCACCCGAAAGGTGAAATTCTGCCTCTGAGCTGGTGAGTTTTGGCACGTCCCCAGAAGGAACAGCAACTCTTGAGCTTACTGAGCTCGTTCTGGTTGCGTGGCACACAGATTTGTTTCCCAAGCAGAGCCCCTGTCCCAGCACTCAGGGCCTGCTGGTGGCTGGGGCTCACACACTCACAGGGTTTCCAAGCTCACTGTGGACTGCAGCAGCAGCAGCAGCAGCGTCTGTGGGGTCACTTGGGTGGCACTCAGGTCTCTGCAAGCATTGGAAAGAGCTTGTGAAATTCTGGGGTGACGATGCCAGAACTCTGCTCTGAGAGCAGAGGGCCCAGGGCCCTGATGATGGTGGTGCTGCTGGCAGAGGCATCCACTTCAGCCTGCTCCAAGAGAAGCCATTCCAGAGCCCAGCTTCCCTCTGCCTTGCCCTGCTCGAAACCAGCCCGTCAGAATCAGGAGGGCAATCCTGCAGCTCTCGTGGCAGACAGATGCCACCAGAAAGGATTGCCCCTCTCCCGACACTCCTGCTGCTCTCCCCTGAGGGCAGCCGAGTCCCTGAAGGAGGCAGGAGCCTGGAGCTGCTGGCAGGAGTGCAGTTTATTCCCAGAGCCCTGCGGCCACTCCACCTGGCCCCAGAGCTGGATGGGCTCTCATCCCTGAAAGTTTGTGTCCCAGTTCCTGGGTTGCTTTGCAGCTGGGGACACACCAGCACTGCTTGGCCTTTGCCTCGCTCTGCTGGAGCCGGGGTAGTTGTGTCTCCAGCAGACTCAGGCTGGGCAAGGGGCAGATTTGCTCGGGCACTTGTGCTGCTTTCCTGAGAACAGGGCACTCGAGAGAGACACAGCTCTCTGGATCTGCTCCAAATGAGCCAATACTTACAGAGAGCTCACTGAGGGCAGCTTGAAGAAGGCAGCGTCAGCAATGACAGCCAGCGGGTTGTGGCTGAGGATCCTGAGAAACAACAGAGCTCTGTCAGGGCTGATGGCGAGGATGGGAGCTGGGTGTGCCGGGCACGTGGGGACGGCCTGGCTGCATTCAAGGAAGCCTTGCAGGAGGTGAGCAGGGCAGGGGAAGGGGCCTTTGCAGCTGCACACTCCTGGCGCTCCCTGGCTGACATCCACAGTCGGAATCAGGACTTTCCCGAGGGCAAGTCTGCTTTTGCCCACCGACCCGGCAGAGACCCTGCAGAGACTCGCCCTGGCGTGCCTTTAGCCCTGGTGCCACTTACAGCTCCTGGAGGAACTGCATCCCGTGCCAGGCCTGGAAAGTTCTGCTGCGGATCCGTGTGAGGCCATTCCCAGAGAGATTTCTGGGGAAAGAGGAGGCCACACAAAGGAATCGGCCCTGCCCTACAGAAGGAGGGGGCAAAGCGAGATCCCTTTGCAGGACAGGTGCAAATCCAAGGTGGAAGAGGGAGGAAACTGCTGCTTTCTCAGTGTTTGTAGCCTGCCCAGGAGGGGAACTGCAGGGCACACGTGCTGAACTCTGTTTCTGTTCCTGGATGCAGCCAAGGCTGCAAGAACTGGCTGCTGTGATGGCTGCGTCTGGACGAGCCCGCTGGGGTCTGTCCCCCGGCGTGGCCATCCAGCCGTCGGCATTGACCTCTGCAGCTCAGCTGGGCTCTGGGCAGGGCAGATTTAGGGACTGTGGGGAAAAGAACAGCAGCATTTTCCTGCACAGGAAGGGTGCCCAGTGCAAAGGCTGAGCTAAAACCACCAGAAAGAAACTTGATCACTCACAGGAACTTCAGGAAAGGCAGTGGCTCAAAAGCCCGTTCCTCAATGGACAGGATCTCATTGCAGGACAAATCCCTGTTCCAGTTGAACAACAAACGTCAATTCCATTTGCCCTGTCGCTTTTACTTGCCTCTGCAGCCTGGATCCCAGCAGGGACAAAGGGCACCTGCCCGCGGCCGGGCTGAGCAGCCGGGGCCCCAGGGAGGGGCAGGCAGGAGCCCCCGCCGCCGTGGGCAGGGCACGGTGCTTACAGGTGCTTCAGCAGGAACAGCCCCTCCAGGGAATGGCTCTTCACTGCCCGCAGCTCATTGTCCCTGAGCACTCTGCAAGGAGACACAGGGACATTGTGACAGCGGCCGCTGGCCAGCAGCAAATGGGATTGTCGTGGGAAAATCCCCTGCAGCAGCTTGACTGAAGCATTTCCTTGGGTCACGGCAGGCATCGTCCCCACTCTGGCCACAGCAGGCCCTTGCTCCTGGCCGGCTGAAGCTGAGCACAGCTTGATCCCTGTGCAGACAGACACGGGGATGGTGCCCTGGGCTGCAAGAGACTCGCGGCAGTTCTTGCCGTGCTGGGAAGCTGTGGCGATTCACACCCCTCCTTGCAGAGCAGCCGGGCTGAGCTTCGAATTCCAATGGAAGCGGGTGGTGTGGGGGCTGCTGCTCCAGCCCCAGACCAAAGGAGGGGAAATCCCCGAACTCCTGCCATTTGAAATGCTGCAGGGCACTTACAAGGTCTCAGTCCATGGGTAGTCCTTCCAGGCTTGTTTTCCAACAGCAGCAATGGAGTTGCCAGTGAAATCTCTGCAAAGAGACGACAGACCCGGTCCCCCCTCAGGAAAACCCATTTCCCTGCCATTCGGCTGCTGAGCTGGAAGCAGGCTTTGCCTGGAGAAGGCACAGCGTGCCCAGCCCGGCTTCACCCTCATGCTGAGCTCAGGCCCCCACATCCCCCACATGTCTCTGGCCAGGGAGCGCCCCGGCTGTCCCAGGTGGGCTTTGCAGACACAGGGAGCCGAGGAGGGGCAGCTGCAGGGCTCTGCGGGGCCGCGGGACTCACAGGACGGCCAGGGCTCGGCGGCGGCTGGCCGGGGGCACGGTGGCCAGGCCGGCGTGGCCGCAGTTCAGCCCACGGCCTGGGCAGCGGCAGGGCTCTGGGCAGAGCTCCTTGGCCGCTCCCGGGCAGGGGGCTACTGCCAGCAGCAGGGCCGGCAGGAGCAGAGCGCGCACGAGACGCATCACCAGGTCCATGGCGAGGCAGGACTGGCTGCAGTCACCTGGGATGCAGGCCTGAGCTGGAGCTGCGGCAGTTCCCGTGTCACAGTGGTGCTGCCAATGTCACAGTGGTCCTTCTCGTGTCACTGTAGCATTGCTCGTGTCACCGTGCTGGTGCTTGGCAACAGAGCTCGCAGCAAACCGCAGTTCAGGCCATGCTGTCACCAAATGACTCTGTCTCAGAGCCATCCAGTCTGCGGAATCGTGGAATGGATTGGCTTGGAAGGGGCCTTGAGGTCCATCCAGTGCCACCCCTGCCATGGCAGGGACACTTTCCACTGTCCCAGGCTGCTCCAAGCCCCCTCCAACCTGGCCTTGGACACTTCCAGGGATCCAGGGGCACCCCAGCTGCTCTGGGCACCCTGTGCCAGGGACTCGCTGCCCTCACAGGGAAGAATTTCTCCTGGACACACCATCTAAGCCTGCTCTGTGTCACTGTGAAGCCATTCCCATTTGTACTGGGTTTGTGTGGGCCAGCTTTTGGCATGGGTTTGGGGCTGCCGGTGCTGTTGGAAATTTCTTTTGCTTCTCATTATGCGGCTCTGGTTTTGTTGGTAATAAATGTAATTAATAGCCCCAAGTTCTGTCTGTGGTGTCCCTGACGCTGACCGGGGAGGGATCTCTCCCTCTCTGTCTGTAAACTCATGAGCCTTTCGCTGGCTTTTCTCTCCGCTCTCCACTTGCGCAGGGCGGTGACAGCGCCTTTGGGGCCGGGCACCCGGCATCCAGCCAGGGCCAAAGCCCGCCTGGCGCCGGGAGAGCGCGGGGAGCTTCCCGAAAGCCGGGCAATGTCGGAATGTCCGCCGGGAGAGCCTGAGGGAGCCGCAGCGCCAGTGGCGGGAAGCGCTGCGAGCCTGAGGGGCGGCAGCTCCGCCTCAGCGCGCATGCACCGGCAGCGGCGGCGGCCGGGCCGGGCCGAGCCCGCTGCAAGCGCCGCTGCAGCCGAGCCCCTGAGGCGAAGCGCTCCGGCCCCCGGGCTCTGGAGGCGGCAGCGCCGGGACACCGGCGGCAGAGCTCCCGCCGCGGCCGGAGCGCCACATCAGCGCCGGCAGACACCGAGGGGCAGCGACCGCCGTGCAAAGGAAGCCGCGGGCAGCTCTGGGGAGGCCGGCACAGCCCCGCAAGCAGCGCCCAGAGAGGCGCCCCGGCCCGGCCGGGAAGCGCGGCCCCCCCGGCCTGAGGGGAAACGCGCGGGCCAACAGCTCGGGCCGGGGCGGCTCCGGCAGCGCTTGGGGCAGGGCGGCCTCCAGGCCTGGCCACAGAGGCACGGAGCCCCAGAGTCACTGGCGATGGAAAAGACCTCCGCCTTCAGCGAGTCCATCCCGTGCCCCATCCCCACCTTGGCAGCCCGGCCAGAGCACTCAGTGCCGCCTCCAGCCGTTCCTTGGACCCCTCCAGGCATGGGGAGTCCCCCACCACCACCACCACCTTGGGCAGCCCCTTCCAAGGCCTGACCACCCTTTCCATGAAGAAACTCCTCCCTGATGTCTGTGTTTCCAGTCTGACCGGACACCCTGACACTATTTTAAGGCTCTTGTGAGCCATGTTTGACAAAGGTGCATTTCATGCATGAGCATTAATCCTCCTGGAGAAGATGATTCTGCTCAATGACAGCAGCCCTTCAGCAGGAGGTGCAGCAATGCAACCATCAGCCTGGGAGCCAGGCGGGTGTGAGGGAGGACAAAAAACCTCAGGGATGCCGAGCGGACGTTTCTGCTTGTGCAGCTCCAAGCCAGCACCATGGGGACACCAGTGCCATGGCCTCTGCAGGAGGACACTGGCCATTCCCCTTCCCACCCACCACCCAGAGCTCTTGTGCTCACAGGAGACATCTGGAACACAAAAGCGTTGACCCTGGAAAGCTACAGGGGCCTTGGGATGGTCTAGAAGCACTACTGCAAGGCCTCTTTCTTTGACATCCAAAGATATCCATTAAGGCCTCTTTGGAATTGGAAACCACGTTGCATCTGAAGCAGGGGCCTGGGAGAGAAACGCAAGTGCTGAGCAGCGGGGAGGTGACTGAGGGCGCCGGGTGACGCTCGTTGTAACCTGCACCACCAGTTCAGGGCCAGCTGTTGGGCACAGGCAGACAGAAGGGCACAGGCAATGCCAAGGGGAGCAGCAGCTGTGGGAATGCACATCTACATCTGGGGAAGACCCCAAAGAATTTATGCATGCGGGAAGTGGATTGGGAAGAGATGTCCAAGCTGGAAACAAGGAGGAAGGCAGACGGTTTCCTTCTCCATGTGTTTTCCTTCTTCATGTGTCTTCATTGGCCTCCCGGATGAGAATCCAGCTGTGGCTTCCACTGTTCAGTGAGGCGTGGCCAGAATATGTGACCCAGAGAGAGCTGGCGCAGTTCTTGGGCTGCTGGCAGTGCCAGAGCCAGGCAGTGGCACCGGGGCTGGCAGAGGTAGCGGGGAAGTGGAAACAGGTCCCTGCTGGGGGCAGCAGGGGAATCCCCTCCTGGCCCATCTCACCTTCCCAGCTCCCTGTACACAACACGGTGGAGGCTCTGGGCCTCTGGGGCCGGGACAATCACGATGTGGACGAGCTCCCTCCAGGCTGGGGGGGCTGCCCAGGGTGAGTCAGTCCAGCCACGCTGTTTGAGAGGCTCCCTGGGCACGCTGTCCTGAGGGGCAGAGGAGCCCAGGGAGGCTGGACATTGCGCAAGGAGAAATCCTTGAAGGCACAGGCAGGAACATGCCGTGCCCATGTGCCCAAAGACGAGCTGGTGAGGAAGCAGAGCAGCTGAGCGGGAAGCTTTGCCCGGGACTCAGGGGAAACACAGAATGTACAGCTTTGGAAGGAGGGCGGCACCACAGGAGGATGGCAGGGATGTCATTGGGGCATGCAGGGAGAAAAGGTAGAAAAGCAAAGGCCCAGCTGGAACTGAATTTGCCCAATTCCATAAGGGAGAACAGAAACTGCTTTTACAAATACATCAGCAACACCAGGAGGAACAAGAACAAACTTTGTTTTTATTGAATGCAGGGGAGAAACATTGCCACAAGGGATGAGGAAAACCCTGAGGTACTGATGCCTCCTTTCAGGGTCCCAAGCTTTTGCTTGCCCGCAGCACCCTCCGGCCTTCCCTCAGCAGTGACATCAAGAAAATAACAGTCAAGGAAAAGGCATCCAAGGAAATAACAACGGCCAACGAAGCAGCATCCAAGGAGAGTCTCAGCAGTTCCTGTTGTAGAACAGGAGGCGAAGAGTTGTTGGCATCCCATTAACTTCTTCAGCCTCTTGAAAATCTTCCAGTCACTCAAGTTCTTCACACTATGTCTCTTCCTGAAATGCTTTTCTGTCACTTTCACAGACATCCGTGCTGCATTGAACCAATGGCATTTCAGATTTCCTGAACAGAGAAAAAGTCCAGAAAGATCCAAGCGAGAAAAGGACTTTTAAAAGTAAGGATGCACGGGCAGTCAAGGAAAATGGGCAGCACTGGGAGGAGCTCCCTGCCCTTTTCTGCTCTACATTCTGTGCCTCCTTGTTATCCTTCCTCCCTCTCCGCGGCAGTTTTACACAGAACCTGAAAAAATCAGAGAGGGAAAATAGGGATAAAACGAGAAAGCAGCTGGTGATGGAGGCTGTGGGCAGCAGGGCTGCCTGTGCTCTGCCCTGTCTGGGAAGCAGCTGCTGGAGGAGTTGGGAAGGGGCAATTTCCAACGCTGCAAAGCAACGGAGTGAGCGAGGTGAATGGGGAGAAAAAGGCTTCTGGACATCCCATCCCCAGAGGCCCCTGCTCCTGCTCTGTAAGCAGGGAGGTTTGGCCAGGGAGGGCTGCAGCAGGTGCCAGCACCTCTCCCTGCTCAGGGGTGTGTCAGCAGAGCCTAAGGAAGATGGGGAGCCCCAGCAGGGATGGCAATGGCTGGCAATCCAGGGAACGAGCCCTGCATGCAAAAGGCAACTGGAGAGGATGAGAGTGGGTTCTTCACCAGCCACTGTGGGGAGGGAGCGGGGAAAAATAGGGCAGAGCCATCAGCAGAGGAGACTGTTCTGGGAACACAGAGGTATTGCTCGTGCTCACAGAAATTTGGGAGTGCACTGGAGCCCAAGCCATCCATCCCAGCGCCGGAGCGGGAATGGCAGGTTGGGCTGGGAGCCCCTGGCCGTGCCCAGCGCTGTCTCTCAGGAGCCGCTTTCCCAGGGCTCCCCCAAACGCGACGTGTTGGAAACACAGCCAGGGGAGTCCTGAGCAGCAGCACCTGCGCGGCTGCGGGGCTCCAGGAGGAGTTGCTCTGCACAGGAAAGACTCTGGTGGCACAGCAGTGGCATGGGCAGGGAGCAGTTACCTTCTCAGCCACGATTCCCTGGTGTGGCCAGGTTGGGAATCAACTTGATGGGACAGGAATCGCATCTGGGGATGGAAAATGGGAGATTTGTAACATCAGTTTTCCTGTAATATTCTGCCAAACAGGAGAGGGCAAAAGCTCTCATTGCTGTTTGGCTGGAGGCAGGAGAGCAAAGCAGAGCAGGGGAGAGCTGGGACACAAGGCAGGACAAGCTTCCCCCAGGCAGGCTGCACCCTGCTGAGCTGGGTGCTGCCACAAGCTCCAGGCCTGGAAAAAACATCTCCTGTGGTAGCCAGCAATGCAGGGGCATCTGGGCACTCCAGCTACAAGACAGACAGCCGTGTGTCAAACAAGATATTGGCTTACGTGGAAGGAGATTTTCAGCATCACAGCAATGATAACGAAGAGACATAACAAAACCATGAACATGGCCATTTCCAATGTTTGCTCTGGTTTCTGCTTAAAGAAGAGGAAAGAAGATCACGGGGGGCAAGAGGATTGATCCTTCCATTCTCCCTTGCCCAGAAGGACACACGCAGCAGTGCCTGCAGCTCTCCTACCTTCTCTGTGGGCTCCTGATCCTCCTCCAGAGCTGTGCGCCTGGAGATTTTCTCTTGCAGAGGACACCGGCCCATGGGGTCATAGGCTCCCTGGTTCTCGTGCCTCTCACTGAGCACCTTTAGAAGCAGCCCGGTCTTTGAGACCATCTTGGCACAGGCCAGCTTGAGCTGGGGCAGGCTGCAGTCTACCCTCAGAGCTCGCTCCACGTGGGCCATGAATGTCTGCAGGCCTTTGTCCGGCACCAGCAAGCGCAGGTGGTGATCAACCATGGTTTCCCAGCGTTCTCCTGGAACCGGTGCAAGGTCTGGACTTTGGGGGCTCCAAGGTTTATTGAGGAACCTGGATCCTTCTTCCTGTTGCTCCCAGGGTGTGTCTGTGGTGTCAGGGATGATCAGGCGGTGCCCACCGAGGGAGGAATGCTCCTCTTCAGCCGTGGCTCCTCCTCTGCTGCTCGCAGCGGGGCGGCTCTGAACCAACGGGTCAGAGAGAAAATCCAGCTTCCTGTTCAGACGCTGCTCGACTTTGGGCTCTCCCTCTGCTTTCCCAGGGCTCAACACCTGGTAGAAAAGCCGATTATGTCCAACCCAATACTGGCTGTCCTGCTTCTTTGGCTGTTTGTGAGAATTGACATGGTTCTGCCTTGGAGCTTGACCTTCCACCTCGTCTCTGAGGGGTCTCTCTACAGACTTGTCATGAGTGGGGTTTAACCCACCAGCTACATCCCAGGGGTTTAGTGTTTGCCAATTCAGTCTTGAGTCCATTTGCTTTTACTGGCTGTCCTGCTGCTCTTTGATAGTCATAATGGAGTTCTGCCTTGGAGCTTGACCTTCCACCTCACCTCTGAGGGGTCTGTCAAGAGACTTGTCATGAGTGGGGTTTAACCCACCAGCTACATCCCAGGGGTTTAATGCTTGCCGGTTCAAATGTGACTCCTGCTGCTTGTCATCCCAGCTTGAGGGTGTCTTGTCCACCACATGCTTCAGCCTGGCAGGCTGGGGCTGGTGTGGGACAAGGGGTTTTGCACTCTTGATGCTTTCAGCCTTGTGCAGCTTCTTCCTGAGCTTGGCCCTCAGGTCATCAGCACTTGTTTTGCCTTTGTGCCCCGAGAGATGCTGAGGGGGATATGAATTTGTTCTGGAACTGTCCAGGCTGCTGACATCACCCTCAGTGCTCAGGGTCAGGGTAACCGCGAGCGTCACAGTTCCATGATCTGCCAGCGAAGGCTCCTTGGGCTTGAGGCTCAACACTGGGCTGCTGTTCAGCTCTCTGCGTCGGTCCATGTCCATTATTTCTCCCCATGTCTGTAGCAGAGTTGTGCGAGCTGGAGAACACCAAGAGAGCAGATCAGCGGCTGGGCACAAACACAGGCTCAGAGGTTACCTCGAGCAGCAGGAGCTCATCTCAAGCCCAGGGAGCGCAAGAGCAGAGTGGGGGATGTGTTGTGGAGGGGAGAAGAGCCCTTCAATCCATCCCATTATCCCCCTGGGGCAGAGCAGAGACCTGGTTCTTTCCTGGTGTCTCCTGGGTTCTGTTTGGATGGGAAGGAAACATCCCTGGCGAATGGGATAGCTGCCAGAGAGGTTCCCACAGCTCCAGATGGGCAGGCTTGGGTTGCTCTGCAGGAGCCAGTGAAGAGGCAGAGACCCCAGAGGAAAGATCAGCACGGCAACGGGGGCGCAGACTGGCAGGGGAGGAACGCCCAGGGACTCCTTTGCTCCGGGGCCATTCCCAAGAGCAGCAGCTCAAGTTGCTACACCATGAAAAACTTCCTCAAGGGCGCCAGAGCTCTGGGACTGTGCTATGGGAAACCTGGGGCTGAGCCAGGGAAAGAAGCCAGCTCCCTGGGGACCTTGGAAACCTGGCTGTATCTGTTTGCCTGGCCCTGCTGTGGACAGGATGTTCTGTGCCCTGTGCCCAGCTAGAGCAGGACGGTGCTTTGCTCCCCCTGCACAGGCCAACGAGGGGATGGCGGTGCTTGGTGTTCACCCTGCAGAGCACATCAGGGACCCTGCCCTTTGTCCTGCAGTGGCCAGTGGGGTGGCACAGAAACCAGGCTGTTAGGGGAATCTGGGGGCTTTATGGCAGACACTGCCTTCCAGCACCAGGGAAGGGCACGGGGCATTCCTGCTTTCCTTGCCTGGGGGCATAGGAAATTTGCAGGTTTGGGGGGCCCAGCGAGCTGTTCCTTCTCCAGACAGTATGTGACACACAAGATATGTACAATCACCAGGAAGTTCCCATCCCAAGGTGTTCTGTCCAAGGCCTGTACTCCAAGGGGAGATCAGGACCCCCCAGCACAGGGCAGTGCTGCAGCATCTCCCCAGCCTCAGGAGAAGTGGCAGATTTGAGCTCCCCCAGCCCCGCCGGACACTGACCGCACTGCGGAGCACTGGTGCTGCACAGCTTCTGGCACAGGAACTGGATGGTCCTGCAGGGGCTCTCGGGCCGGGGACGCTCCTGGCACAGGCAGCAGGCCGCCTCCTTGGGCACTTGGCTAAAGACAAGAGGGGATTATTGGAGGAACACCTGGCCACCCAGTCCATGGCTCAGAGCCCAGCTCAGGGAACACACGGGTACCACGCGTGGGGCTTGTGCTTCACTGTGTGCCACAGCTCTGGGAAAGGCCCCTGACTCCCAGTGCAAAACATTAAAAAGGGGATTTTAACCTGGAAAGTAGAAGTGCTCCCAAAATACCATGTGACACGGAAATGCACCCGCCTGGAGTTCAAACTCCCCTTTGAGAAACCGGCAGCAAGTCACCCGAAAGGTGAAATTCTGCCTCTGAGCTGGTGAGTTTTGGCACGTCCCCAGAAGGAACAGCAACTCTTGAGCTTACTGAGCTCGTTCTGGTTGCGTGGCACACGGATTTGTTTCCCAAGCAGAGCCCCTGTCCCAGCACTCAGGGCCTGCTGGTGGCTGGGGCTCACACACTCACAGGGTTTCCAAGCTCACTGTGGACTGCAGCAGCAGCAGCAGCAGCGTCTGTGGGGTCACTTGGGTGGCACTCAGGTCTCTGCAAGCATTGGAAAGAGCTCGTGAAATTCTGGGGTGACGATGCCAGAACTCTGCTCTGAGAGCAGAGGGCCCAGGGCCCTGATGATGGTGGTGCTGCTGGCAGAGGCATCCACTTCAGCCTGCTCCAAGAGAAGCCATTCCAGAGCCCAGCTTCCCTCTGCCTTGCCCTGCTCGAAACCAGCCCGTCAGAATCAGGAGGGCAATCCTGCAGCTCTCGTGGCAGACAGATGCCACCAGAAAGGATTGCCCCTCTCCCGACACTCCTGCTGCTCTCCCCTGAGGGCAGCCGAGTCCCTGAAGGAGGCAGGAGCCTGGAGCTGCTGGCAGGAGTGCAGTTTATTCCCAGAGCCCTGCGGCCACTCCACCTGGCCCCAGAGCTGGATGGGCTCTCATCCCTGAAAGTTTGTGTCCCAGTTCCTGGGTTGCTTTGCAGCTGGGGACACACCAGCACTGCTTGGCCTTTGCCTCGCTCTGCTGGAGCCGGGGTAGTTGTGTCTCCAGCAGACTCAGGCTGGGCAAGGGGCAGATTTGCTCGGGCACTTGTGCTGCTTTCCTGAGAACAGGGCACTCGAGAGAGACACAGCTCTCTGGATCTGCTCCAAATGAGCCAATACTTACAGAGAGCTCACTGAGGGCAGCTTGAAGAAGGCAGCGTCAGCAATGACAGCCAGCGGGTTGTGACTGAGGATCCTGAGAAACAACAGAGCTCTGTCAGGGCTGATGGTGAGGATGGGAGCTGGGTGTGCCGGGCACGTGGGGACGGCCTGGCTGCATTCAAGGAAGCCTTGCAGGAGGTGGGCAGGGCAAGGGAAGGGGCCTTTGCAGCTGCACACTCCTGGCGCTCCCTGGCTGACATCCACAGTCGGAATCAGGACTTTCCCGAGGGCAAGTCTGCTTTTGCCCACCGACCCGGCAGAGACCCTGCAGAGACTCGCCCTGGCGTGCCTTTAGCCCTGGTGCCACTTACAGCTCCTGGAGGAACTGCATCCCGTGCCAGGCCTGGAAAGTTCCGCTGCGGATCCGTGTGAGGCCATTCCCAGAGAGATTTCTGGGGAAAGAGGAGGCCACACAAAGGAATCGGCCCTGCCCTACAGAAGGAGGGGGCAAAGCGAGATCCCTTTGCAGGACAGGTGCAAATCCAAGGTGGAAGAGGGAGGAAACTGCTGCTTTCTCAGTGTTTGTAGCCTGCCCAGGAGGGGAACTGCAGGGCACACGTGCTGAACTCTGTTTCTGTTCCTGGATGCAGCCAAGGCTGCAAGAACTGGCTGCTGTGATGGCTGCGTCTGGACGAGCCCGCTGGGGTCTGTCCCCCGGCGTGGCCATCCAGCCGTCGGCATTGACCTCTGCAGCTCAGCTGGGCTCTGGGCAGGGCAGATTTAGGGACTGTGGGGAAAAGAACAGCAGCATTTTCCTGCACAGGAAGGGTGCCCAGTGCAAAGGCTGAGCTAAAACCACCAGAAAGAAACTTGATCACTCACAGGAACTTCAGGAAAGGCAGTGGCTCAAAAGCCCGTTCCTCAATGGACAGGATCTCATTGCAGGACAAATCCCTGTTCCAGTTGAACAACAAACGTCAATTCCATTTGCCCTGTCGCTTTTACTTGCCTCTGCAGCCTGGATCCCAGCAGGGACAAAGGGCACCTGCCCGCGGCCGGGCTGAGCAGCCGGGGCCCCAGGGAGGGGCAGGCAGGAGCCCCCGCCGCCGTGGGCAGGGCACGGTGCTTACAGGTGCTTCAGCAGGAACAGCCCCTCCAGGGAATGGCTCTTCACTGCCCGCAGCTCATTGTCCCTGAGCACTCTGCAAGGAGACACAGGGACATTGTGACAGCGGCCGCTGATGGGATTGTATTGGGAAAATCCCCTGCAGCAGCTTGACTGAAGCATCTCCTTGGGTCACGGCAGGCATCGTCCCCACTCTGGCCACAGCAGGCCCTTGCTCCTGGCCGGCTGAAGCTGAGCACAGCTTGATCCCTGTGCAGACAGACACGGGGATGGTGCCCTGGGCTGCAAGAGACTCGCGACAGTTCTTGCCGTGCTGGGAAGCTGTGGCGATTCACACCCCTCCTTGCAGAGCAGCCGGGCTGAGCTTCGAATTCCAATGGAAGCGGGTGGTGTGGGGGCTGCTGCTCCAGCCCCAGACCAAAGGAGGGGAAATCCCCGAACTCCTGCCATTTGAAATGCTGCAGGGCACTTACAAGGTCTCAGTCCATGGGTAGTCCTTCCAGGCTTGTTTTCCAACAGCAGCAATGGAGTTGCCAGTGAAATCTCTGCAAAGAGACGACAGACCCGGTCCCCCCTCAGGAAAACCCATTTCCCTGCCATTCGGCTGCTGAGCTGGAAGCGGGCTTTGCCTGGAGAAGGCACAGCGTGCCCAGCCCGGCTTCACCCTCATGCTGAGCTCAGGCCCCCACATCCCCCACATGTCTCTGGCCAGGGAGCGCCCCGGCTGTCCCAGGTGGGCTTTGCAGACACAGGGAGCCGAGGAGGGGCAGCTGCAGGGCTCTGCGGGGCCGCGGGACTCACAGGACGGCCAGGGCTCGGCGGCGGCTGGCCGGGGGCACGGTGGCCAGGCCGGCGTGGCCGCAGTTCAGCCCACGGCCTGGGCAGCGGCAGGGCTCTGGGCAGAGCTCCTTGGCCGCTCCCGGGCAGGGGGCTACTGCCAGCAGCAGGGCCGGCAGGAGCAGAGCGCGCACGAGACGCATCACCAGGTCCATGGCGAGGCAGGACTGGCTGCAGTCACCTGGGATGCAGGCCTGAGCTGGAGCTGCGGCAGTTCCCGTGTCACAGTGGTGCTGCCAATGTCACAGTGGTCCTTCTCGTGTCACTGTAGCATTGCTCGTGTCACCGTGCTGGTGCTTGGCAACAGAGCTCGCAGCAAACCGCAGTTCAGGCCATGCTGTCACCAAATGACTCTGTCTCAGAGCCATCCAGTCTGCGGAATCGTGGAATGGATTGGCTTGGAAGGGGCCTTGAGGTCCATCCAGTGCCACCCCTGCCATGGCAGGGACACTTTCCACTGTCCCAGGCTGCTCCAAGCCCCCTCCAACCTGGCCTTGGACACTTCCAGGGATCCAGGGGCACCCCAGCTGCTCTGGGCACCCTGTGCCAGGGACTCGCTGCCCTCACAGGGAAGAATTTCTCCTGGACACACCATCTAAGCCTGCTCTGTGTCACTGTGAAGCCATTCCCATTTGTACTGGGTTTGTGTGGGCCAGCTTTTGGCATGGGTTTGGGGCTGCCGGTGCTGTTGGAAATTTCTTTTGCTTCTCATTATGCGGCTCTGGTTTTGTTGGCAATAAATGTAATTAATAGCCCCAAGTTCTGTCTGTGGTGTCCCTGACGCTGACCGGGGAGGGATCTCTCCCTCTCTGTCTGTAAACTCATGAGCCTTTCGCTGGCTTTTCTCTCCGCTCTCCACTTGCGCAGGGCGGTGACAGCGCCTTTGGGGCCGGGCACCCGGCATCCAGCCAGGGCCAAAGCCCGCCTGGCGCCGGGAGAGCGCGGGGAGCTTCCCGAAAGCCGGGCAATGTCGGAATGTCCGCCGGGAGAGCCTGAGGGAGCCGCAGCGCCAGTGGCGGGAAGCGCTGCGAGCCTGAGGGGCGGCAGCTCCGCCTCAGCGCGCATGCACCGGCAGCGGCGGCGGCCGGGCCGGGCCGAGCCCGCTGCAAGCGCCGCTGCAGCCGAGCCCCTGAGGCGAAGCGCTCCGGCCCCCGGGCTCTGGAGGCGGCAGCGCCGGGACACCGGCGGCAGAGCTCCCGCCGCGGCCGGAGCGCCACATCAGCGCCGGCAGACACCGAGGGGCAGCGACCGCCGTGCAAAGGAAGCCGCGGGCAGCTCTGGGGAGGCCGGCACAGCCCCGCAAGCAGCGCCCAGAGAGGCGCCCCGGCCCGGCCGGGAAGCGCGGCCCCCGCGGCCTGAGGGGAAACGCGCGGGCCAACAGCTCGGGCCGGGGCGGCTCCGGCAGCGCTTGGGGCAGGGCGGCCTCCAGGCCTGGCCACAGAGGCACGGAGCCCCAGAGTCACTGGCGATGGAAAAGACCTCCGCCTTCAGCGAGTCCATCCCGTGCCCCATCCTCACCTTGGCAGCCCGGCCAGAGCACTCAGTGCCGCCTCCAGCCGTTCCTTGGACCCCTCCAGGCATGGGGAGTCCCCCACCACCACCACCACCTTGGGCAGCCCCTTCCAAGGCCTGACCACCCTTTCCATGAAGAAGTTCCTCCCTGATGTCTGTGTTTCCAGTCTGACCGGACACCCTGACACTATTTTAAGGCTCTTGTGAGCCATGTTTGACAAAGGTGCATTTCATGCATGAGCATTAATCCTCCTGGAGAAGATGATTCTGCTCAATGACAGCAGCCCTTCAGCAGGAGGTGCAGCAATGCAACCATCAGCCTGGGAGCCAGGCGGGTGTGAGGGAGGACAAAAAACCTCAGGGATGCCGAGCGGACGTTTCTGCTTGTGCAGCTCCAAGCCAGCACCATGGGGACACCAGTGCCATGGCCTCTGCAGGAGGACACTGGCCATTCCCCTTCCCACCCACCACCCAGAGCTCTTGTGCTCACAGGAGACATCTGGAACACAAAAGCGTTGACCCTGGAAAGCTACAGGGGCCTTGGGATGGTCTAGAAGCACTACTGCAAGGCCTCTTTCTTTGACATCCAAAGATATCCATTAAGGCCTCTTTGGAATTGGAAACCACGTTGCATCTGAAGCAGGGGCCTGGGAGAGAAACGCAAGTGCTGAGCAGCGGGGAGGTGACTGAGGGCGCCGGGTGACGCTCGTTGTAACCTGCACCACCAGTTCAGGGCCAGCTGTTGGGCACAGGCAGACAGAAGGGCACAGGCAATGCCAAGGGGAGCAGCAGCTGTGGGAATGCACATCTACATCTGGGGAAGACCCCAAAGAATTTATGCATGCGGGAAGTGGATTGGGAAGAGATGTCCAAGCTGGAAACAAGGAGGAAGGCAGACGGTTTCCTTCTCCATGTGTTTTCCTTCTTCATGTGTCTTCATTGGCCTCCCGGATGAGAATCCAGCTGTGGCTTCCACTGTTCAGTGAGGCGTGGCCAGAATATGTGACCCAGAGAGAGCTGGCGCAGTTCTTGGGCTGCTGGCAGTGCCAGAGCCAGGCAGTGGCACCGGGGCTGGCAGAGGTAGCGGGGAAATGGAAACAGGTCCCTGCTGGGGGCAGCAGGGGAATCCCCTCCTGGCCCATCTCACCTTCCCAGCTCCCTGTACACAACACGGTGGAGGCTCTGGGCCTCTGGGGCCGGGACAATCGCGATGTGGACGAGTTCCCTCCAGGCTGGGGGGGCTGCCCAGGGTGAGTCAGTCCAGCCACGCTGTTTGAGAGGCTCCCTGGGCTGTTTGAGAGGCTCCCTGGGCACGCTGTCCTGAGGGGCAGAGGAGCCCAGGGAGGCTGGACATTGCGCAAGGAGAAATCCTTGAAGGCACAGGCAGGAACATGCCGTGCCCATGTGCCCAAAGACGAGCTGGTGAGGAAGCAGAGCAGCTGAGCGGGAAGCTTTGCCTGGGACTCAGGGGAAACACAGAATGTACAGCTTTGGAAGGAGGGCGGCACCACAGGAGGATGGCAGGGATGTCATTGGGGCATGCAGGGAGAAAAGGTAGAAAAGCAAAGGCCCAGCTGGAACTGAATTTGCCCAATTCCATAAGAGAGAACAGAAACTGCTTTTACAAATACATCAGCAACACCAGGAGGAACAAGAACAAACTTTGTTTTTATTGAATGCAGGGAGAAACATTGCCACAAGGGATGAGGAAAACCCTGAGGTACTGATGCCTCCTCTCGGGGTCTTGAGCTCGTGGCCACCTACAGCACCCTTCTCTGCAGAGAGGGATAAATGTGCTGCCTCTTGGGATGCACCGCAGTCACTGGGCACAGGCACCTCGTCCTGGGGTGACGGCATTCCCTCACTGTTGCTGCTTCTCTGGGGCACTTCTCACTCAAGTAACAGCAAAGAAATGACAGGAAAAGCACCCAGGGAGAGACTCGGCAGTTCCTTTGTTCGCACAGGAGGTGGTGGTGAATGGTTGGTGTCCCAATTACCGTGTCTCCTTCTTAAATTATTTTGCCCATCACCTGAATTCTTTGCATTTTGTCTCTTCCTGGAATTCTTCTTCTTTCTCAGGGGCATCCATCAGGTATTGAGGGGCAGGAGGACTCATCCTGAGAAGGACACATGCAGCAGTGTCCAGCAGCTCTCCTACCTTCTCTGCGAGTTCCTTGCCCTTCCGCAAGGCCATGCGTCTGGACACATTCTCTTGCAGAGGACACCGGCCCATGCCATCAGAGGCTCCTTGGTTCTCGTGCCTCTCACTGAGCACCTTTAGAAGCAGCCCGGTCTTTGAGACCATCTTGGCACAGGCCAGCTTGAGCTGGGGCAGGCTGCAGTCTACCCTCAGAGCTCGCTCCACGTGGGCCATGAATGTCTGCAGGCCTTTGTCCAGCACCAGCAAGCGCAGGTGGTGATCAACCATGGTTTCCCAGCGTTCTCCTGGAACCGGTGCAAGGTCTGGACTTTGGGGGCTCCAAGGTTTATTGAGGAACCTGGATTCTTCTTCCTATTGCTCCCAGGGTGTGTCTGTGGTGTCAGGGATGATCAGGCGGTGCCCACCGAGGGAGGAATGCTCCTCTTCAGCCGTGGCTCCTCCTCTGCTGCTCGCAGTGGGGCGGCTCTGAACCAACGGGTCAGAGAGAAAATCCAGGTTCCTGTTCAGACGCTGCTCGACTTTGGGCTCTCCCTCTGCTTTCCCAGGGCTCAACACCTGGCAGAAAAGCCGATTATGTCCAACCCAATACTGGCTGTCCTGCTTCTTTGGCTGTTTGTGAGAATTGACATGGTTCTGCCTTGGAGCTTGATCTTCCTCCTTAGGTCTGTGTTGTCTGTGAACAGACTTGTCATGAGTGGGGTTTAATCCACCAACTCCGTCCCAGGGGTTCAATGATTGTCACTTCTAATGTGAATCCTGCTTCTGGCACCACATACACAAGCACAACCATGCACACATGTGTGCAGCACCACAGAAATGGACACAGCCCAGCAACCACATGGACACTTCCAGGACCCTCTGGCTGTACAAAATCCGCATTTATTGGGAAAGCATTCCCAGCTGGGAACAGACACAACTGCTGCACGTGGGGCTGTGCAGGGGGACCCTGTCAGGTGTGCAGGGTGCCTCCAGGATGTCATGGCCCCGGGAAGGCGGTGGCTCCAGAGGCTGGGCTGCAGTGAGTGCTTCGGACACCTGGGACTTCCTGGATCCTCCCTGTCCCAGTCCCCAGGGGACTTTGGGGTGTCCTAAGCATGGCACTCACCAGCAGCACCCACCTCTGCAGAGAGTGGTCATGGAGTCAGCAGTCCAGATCTTGGGGAGCTGGATGCAGGGCAGGGCCCAGGCAGGAGCACCTTGTCTTTGGGGAGCAGCATTTCCTTGGGCTTCTTCCATCTGGAATGACAGCAAGGAAACAACATCTGAGGAAATAAAGGCAAGAAAAGACTCAAGGAGACAGCAGTAAGGAAATAGCCACCAAGTCAAGAACTAGGATCCAAGGAAGTAGATAAGAAAATGGCATCCAAGGAAAGTTTTAGCAGTTCTTGTCTCAGAACAGGAGTCCGAGAACAAGTGCTGGCATCTTACTTTCATGTTCTCCACATCTTGAAAGTCTTCTCTCCCTCACTTGAGTTCTTCACATTGTATCTCTTCCTGCAAGACATCTGTGTTCTCTTTCTGCAATTCTTCTTCCTCTTTGTCAAGGACGTCCATGATGTATTGAACCAGCAGCAATTCAGCTTCGCTGAGCTCAGGCAAGTCCTGGAAATTGCCATGGAAGGGAAGGATTTGGAGAGGTGAGGAAGAGCAGGCGGTGCAGGCAGAGGAGCAGAACTGGCATCTGCTCCCTGCCCTTACCTGCTCTGCACCCTCTGCCTCCCTGTACTTGTTCTTCCCCCATCTCTCTTGCAGTTTTACAGACAACCTGAAAACCAAAGAAAATAAGCAGGGAGGTTTGGCCAGGGAGGGCTGCAGGAGGCACAGCACTTCTCCCTGCTTGGGGGCATTTCAGCTGAGCCCAAGGAAGATGGGGGCTCCAGAAAGGACATCCCTGGCTGGCCCAGCACGTGCACCCCATCTGGGGAGTATCACTGGCGCATGAAGGGCTGGTTGGGCTGGGAGCCCCTGGCCGTGCCCAGCGCTGTCTCTCAGGAGCCGCTTTCCCAGGGCTCCCCCAAACGCGACGTGTTGGAAACACAGCCAGGGGAGTCCAGGGCAGCGGCACCTGCGCGGCTGCGGGGCTCCAGGAGGAGTTGCTCTGCACAGGAAAGACTCTTGGTGGCACGGCAGTGGCATGGGCAGGGAGCAGTTACCTTCTCAGCCACCATTTCCTTCTGAGTAGCTGTCGACAAACAGCTGCAGCACATCGGGAACACACCTTGGAAAGGAGACGGACTTTTAACACCAAATTTGTCTTGTCATACTCCACAGAACATCGGAAACCAAAAGATCCTTCATCCAACCCAGCCTGTTCTACACATGTGCAAGTCTATGCCAGCAACAATGATTTTAAAAAGACCCTGTCCTTCCTTCCCAATTTCCTGTTCCGCTCTGCAGGAACTCCAAGAGCTGTTCTGAACTCCCAGAGCTCCCAAGCTCATTGCTGTGGCTGAAGGCAGGAGAGCAAAGAAAAGCTGGGGAGAGCTGGGACACAAGGCAGGACAAGCTTCCCCCAGGCAGGCTGCACCCTGCTGAGCTGGGTGCTGTGGATGCTGCCACAAGCTCCAGACCTGGAAAAAACATCTCCTGTGGTACCCAGCATGTGCAGGGCCATCTGCAGTGGCACATGGGGCTCATCACCTGGGCAATCCAGCTACAGGACAGACAGCTGTGTGTCAAACAAGATACTGGCTTACGTGGAAGACACCCTTCAGTATCAGTAAAATGACTGCGATGAGAGACAGCAATACAACGGACGTGATCGTGTGGTCCATGGTCTCTGGCTTTGGCTGGGAGAAGAGGAAAGAAGATCACAGGGGGCAAGAGGAGAGCTCCTTCAGTTCTTCCTTGCCCAGAAGGACACACGCAGCAGTGCCTGCAGCTCTCCTACCTTCTCTGTGGGCTCCTGATCCTCCTCCAGAGCTGTGCGCCTGGAGATTTTCTCTTGCAGAGGACACCGGCCCATGCCATCAGAGGCTCCTTGGGTCTCGTGCCTCTCACTGAGCACCTTTAGAAGCAGCCCGGTCTTTGAGACCATCTTGGCACAGGCCAGCTTGAGCTGGGGCAGGCTGCAGTCTACCCTCAGAGCTCGCTCCACGTGGGCCATGAATGTCTGCAGGCCTTTGTCCGGCACCAGCAAGCGCAGGTGGTGATCAACCATGGTTTCCCAGCGTTCTCCTGGAACCAGTGCAAGGTCTGGACTTTGGGGGCTCCAAGGTTTATTGAGGAACCTGGATCCTTCTTCCTGTTGCTCCCAGGGTGTGTCTGTGGTGTCAGGGATGATCAGGCGGTGCCCACCGAGGGAGGAATGCTCCTCTTCAGCCGTGGCTCCTCCTCTGCTGCTCGCAGCGGGGCGGCTCTGAACCAACGGGTCAGAGAGAAAATCCAGGTTCCTGTTCAGACGCTGCTCGACTTTGGGCTCTCCCTCTGCTTTCCCAGGGCTCAACACCTGGTAGAAAAGCCGATTATGTCCAACCCAATACTGGCTGTCCTGCTTCTTTGGCTGTTTGTGAGAATTGACATGGTTCTGCCTTGGAGCTTGACCTTCCACCTCGTCTCTGAGGGGTCTCTCTACAGACTTGTCATGAGTGGGGTTTAACCCACCAGCTACATCCCAGGGGTTTAGTGTTTGCCAATTCAGTCTTGAGTCCATTTGCTTTTGCTGGCTGTCCTGCTGCTCTTTGATAGTCATAATGGAGTTCTGCCTTGGAGCTTGACCTTCCACCTCACCTCTGAGGGGTCTGTCAAGAGACTTGTCATGAGTGGGGTTTAACCCACCAGCTACATCCCAGGGGTTTAATGCTTGCCGGTTCAAATGTGACTCCTGCTGCTTGTCATCCCAGCTTGAGGGTGTCTTGTCCACCACATGCTTCAGCCTGGCAGGCTGGGGCTGGTGTGGGACAAGGGGTTTTGCACTCTTGATGCTTTCAGCCTTGTGCAGCTTCTTCCTGAGCTTGGCCCTCAGGTCATCAGCACTTGTTTTGCCTTTGTGCCCCAAGAGATGCTGAGGGGGATATGAATTTGTTCTGGAACTGTCCAGGCTGCTGACATCACCCTCAGTGCTCAGGGTCAGGGTAACCGCGAGCGTCACAGTTCCATGATCTCCCAGCGAAGGCTCCTTGGGCTTGAGGCTCAACACTGGGCTGCTGTTCAGCTCTCTGCGTCGGTCCATGTCCATTATTTCTCCCCGTGTCTGTAGCAGAGTTGTGCGAGCTGGAGAACACCAAGAGAGCAGATCAGCGGCTGGGCACAAACACAGGCTCAGAGGTTACCTCGAGCAGCAGGAGCTCATCTCAAGCCCAGGGAGCGCAAGAGCAGAGTGAGGGATGTGTTGTGGAGGGGAGAAGAGCCCTTCAATCCATCCCATTATCCCCCTGGGGCAGAGCAGAGACCTGGTTCTTTCCTGGTGTCTCCTGGGTTCTGTTTGGATGGGAAGGAAACATCCCTGGCGAATGGGATAGCTGCCAGAGAGGTTCCCACAGCTCCAGATGGGCAGGCTTGGGTTGCTCTGCAGGAGCCAGTGAAGAGGCAGAGACCCCAGAGGAAAGATCAGCACGGCAACGGGGGCGCAGACTGGCAGGGGAGGAACGCCCAGGGACTCCTTTGCTCCGGGGCCATTCCCAAGAGCAGCAGCTCAAGTTGCTACACCATGAAAAACTTCCTCAAGGGCGCCAGAGCTCTGGGACTGTGCTATGGGAAACCTGGGGCTGAGCCAGGGAGAGAAGCCAGCTCCCTGGGGACCTTGGAAACCTGGCTGTATCTGTTTGCCTGGCCCTGCTGCGGACAGGATGTTCTGTGCCCTGTGCCCAGCTAGAGCAGGACGGTGCTTTGCTCCCCCTGCACAGGCCAACGAGGGGATGGCGGTGCTTGGTGTTCACCCTGCAGAGCACATCAGGGACCCTGCCCTTTGTCCTGCAGTGGCCAGTGGGGTGGCACAGAAACCAGGCTGTTAGGGGAATCTGGGGGCTTTATGGCAGACACTGCCTTCCAGCACCAGGGAAGGGCACGGGGCATTCCTGCTTTCCTTGCCTGGGGGCATGGTCAGCATAGGAAATTCGCAGGTTTGGGGGGCCCAGCGAGCTCTTCCTTCTCCAGACAGTATGTGACACACAAGATACGTACAATCACCAGGAAGTTCCCATCCCAAGGTGTTCTGTCCAAGGCCTGTACTCCAAGGGGAGATCAGGACCCCCCAGCACAGGGCAGTGCTGCAGCATCTCCCCAGCCTCAGGAGAAGTGGCAGATTTGAGCTCCCCCAGCCCCGCCGGACACTGACCGCACTGCGGGGCGCTGGTGCTGCACAGCTTCTGGCACAGGAACTGGATGGTCCTGCAGGGGCTCTCGGGCCGGGGACGCTCCTGGCACAGGCAGCAGGCCGCCTCCTTGGGCACTTGGCTAAAGACAAGAGGGGATTATTGGAGGAACACCTGGCCACCCAGTCCATGGCTCAGAGCCCAGCTCAGGGAACACACGGGTACCACGCGTGGGGCTTGTGCTTCACTGTGTGCCACAGCTCTGGGAAAGGCCCCTGACTCCCAGTGCAAAACATTAAAAAGGGGATTTTAACCTGGAAAGTAGAAGTGCTCCCAAAATACCATGTGACACGGAAATGCACCCGCCTGGAGTTCAAACTCCCCTTTGAGAAACCGGCAGCAAGTCACCCGAAAGGTGAAATTCTGCCTCTGAGCTGGTGAGTTTTGGCACGTCCCCAGAAGGAACAGCAACTCTTGAGCTTACTGAGCTCGTTCTGGTTGCGTGGCACACGGATTTGTTTCCCAAGCAGAGCCCCTGTCCCAGCACTCAGGGCCTGCTGGTGGCTGGGGCTCACACACTCACAGGGTTTCCAAGCTCACTGTGGACTGCAGCAGCAGCAGCAGCAGCGTCTGTGGGGTCACTTGGGTGGCACTCAGGTCTCTGCAAGCATTGGAAAGAGCTCGTGAAATTCTGGGGTGACGATGCCAGAACTCTGCTCTGAGAGCAGAGGGCCCAGGGCCCTGATGATGGTGGTGCTGCTGGCAGAGGCATCCACTTCAGCCTGCTCCAAGAGAAGCCATTCCAGAGCCCAGCTTCCCTCTGCCTTGCCCTGCTCGAAACCAGCCCGTCAGAATCAGGAGGGCAATCCTGCAGCTCTCGTGGCAGACAGATGCCACCAGAAAGGATTGCCCCTCTCCCGACACTCCTGCTGCTCTCCCCTGAGGGCAGCTGAGTCCCTGAAGGAGGCAGGAGCCTGGAGCTGCTGGCAGGAGTGCAGTTTATTCCCAGAGCCCTGCGGCCACTCCACCTGGCCCCAGAGCTGGATGGGCTCTCATCCCTGAAAGTTTGTGTCCCAGTTCCTGGGTTGCTTTGCAGCTGGGGACACACCAGCACTGCTTGGCCTTTGCCTCGCTCTGCTGGAGCCGGGGTAGTTGTGTCTCCAGCAGACTCAGGCTGGGCAAGGGGCAGATTTGCTCGGGCACTTGTGCTGCTTTCCTGAGAACAGGGCACTCGAGAGAGACACAGCTCTCTGGATCTGCTCCAAATGAGCCAATACTTACAGAGAGCTCACTGAGGGCAGCTTGAAGAAGGCAGCGTCAGCAATGACAGCCAGCGGGTTGTGGCTGAGGATCCTGAGAAACAACAGAGCTCTGTCAGGGCTGATGGCGAGGATGGGAGCTGGGTGTGCCGGGCACGTGGGGACGGCCTGGCTGCATTCAAGGAAGCCTTGCAGGAGGTGGGCAGGGCAAGGGAAGGGGCCTTTGCAGCTGCACACTCCTGGCGCTCCCTGGCTGACATCCACAGTCGGAATCAGGACTTTCCCGAGGGCAAGTCTGCTTTTGCCCACCGACCCGGCAGAGACCCTGCAGAGACTCGCCCTGGCGTGCCTTTAGCCCTGGTGCCACTTACAGCTCCTGGAGGAACTGCATCCCGTGCCAGGCCTGGAAAGTTCCGCTGCGGATCCGTGTGAGGCCATTCCCAGAGAGATTTCTGGGGAAAGAGGAGGCCACACAAAGGAATCGGCCCTGCCCTACAGAAGGAGGGGGCAAAGCGAGATCCCTTTGCAGGACAGGTGCAAATCCAAGGTGGAAGAGGGAGGAAACTGCTGCTTTCTCAGTGTTTGTAGCCTGCCCAGGAGGGGAACTGCAGGGCACACGTGCTGAACTCTGTTTCTGTTCCTGGATGCAGCCAAGGCTGCAAGAACTGGCTGCTGTGATGGCTGCGTCTGGACGAGCCCGCTGGGGTCTGTCCCCCGGCGTGGCCATCCAGCCGTCGGCATTGACCTCTGCAGCTCAGCTGGGCTCTGGGCAGGGCAGATTTAGGGACTGTGGGGAAAAGAACAGCAGCATTTTCCTGCACAGGAAGGGTGCCCAGTGCAAAGGCTGAGCTAAAACCACCAGAAAGAAACTTGATCACTCACAGGAACTTCAGGAAAGGCAGTGGCTCAAAAGCCCGTTCCTCAATGGACAGGATCTCATTGCAGGACAAATCCCTGTTCCAGTTGAACAACAAACGTCAATTCCATTTGCCCTGTCGCTTTTACTTGCCTCTGCAGCCTGGATCCCAGCAGGGACAAAGGGCACCTGCCCGCGGCCGGGCTGAGCAGCCGGGGCCCCAGGGAGGGGCAGGCAGGAGCCCCCGCCGCCGTGGGCAGGGCACGGTGCTTACAGGTGCTTCAGCAGGAACAGCCCCTCCAGGGAATGGCTCTTCACTGCCCGCAGCTCATTGTCCCTGAGCACTCTGCAAGGAGACACAGGGACATTGTGACAGCGGCCGCTGATGGGATTGTATTGGGAAAATCCCCTGCAGCAGCTTGACTGAAGCATCTCCTTGGGTCACGGCAGGCATCGTCCCCACTCTGGCCACAGCAGGCCCTTGCTCCTGGCCGGCTGAAGCTGAGCACAGCTTGATCCCTGTGCAGACAGACACGGGGATGGTGCCCTGGGCTGCAAGAGACTCGCGGCAGTTCTTGCCGTGCTGGGAAGCTGTGGCGATTCACACCCCTCCTTGCAGAGCAGCCGGGCTGAGCTTCGAATTCCAATGGAAGCGGGTGGTGTGGGGGCTGCTGCTCCAGCCCCAGACCAAAGGAGGGGAAATCCCCGAACTCCTGCCATTTGAAATGCTGCAGGGCACTTACAAGGTCTCAGTCCATGGGTAGTCCTTCCAGGCTTGTTTTCCAACAGCAGCAATGGAGTTGCCAGTGAAATCTCTGCAAAGAGACGACAGACCCGGTCCCCCCTCAGGAAAACCCATTTCCCTGCCATTCGGCTGCTGAGCTGGAAGCGGGCTTTGCCTGGAGAAGGCACAGCGTGCCCAGCCCGGCTTCACCCTCATGCTGAGCTCAGGCCCCCACATCCCCCACATGTCTCTGGCCAGGGAGCGCCCCGGCTGTCCCAGGTGGGCTTTGCAGACACAGGGAGCCGAGGAGGGGCAGCTGCAGGGCTCTGCGGGGCCGCGGGACTCACAGGACGGCCAGGGCTCGGCGGCGGCTGGCCGGGGGCACGGTGGCCAGGCCGGCGTGGCCGCAGTTCAGCCCACGGCCTGGGCAGCGGCAGGGCTCTGGGCAGAGCTCCTTGGCCGCTCCCGGGCAGGGGGCTACTGCCAGCAGCAGGGCCGGCAGGAGCAGAGCGCGCACGAGACGCATCACCAGGTCCATGGCGAGGCAGGACTGGCTGCAGTCACCTGGGATGCAGGCCTGAGCTGGAGCTGCGGCAGTTCCCGTGTCACAGTGGTGCTGCCAATGTCACAGTGGTCCTTCTCATGTCACTGTAGCATTGCTCGTGTCACCGTGCTGGTGCTTGGCAACAGAGCTCGCAGCAAACCGCAGTTCAGGCCATGCTGTCACCAAATGACTCTGTCACAGAGCCATCCAGTCTGCGGAATCATGGAATGGATTGGCTTGGAAGGGGCCTTGAGGTCCATCCAGTGCCACCCCTGCCATGGCAGGGACACTTTCCACTGTCCCAGGCTGCTCCAAGCCCCCTCCAACCTGGCCTTGGACACTTCCAGGGATCCAGGGGCACCCCAGCTGCTCTGGGCACCCTGTGCCAGGGACTCGCTGCCCTCACAGGGAAGAATTTCTCCTGGACACACCATCTAAGCCTGCTCTGTGTCACTGTGAAGCCATTCCCATTTGTACTGGGTTTGTGTGGGCCAGCTTTTGGCATGGGTTTGGGGCTGCCGGTGCTGTTGGAAATTTCTTTTGCTTCTCATTATGCGGCTCTGGTTTTGTTGGCAATAAATGTAATTAATAGCCCCAAGTTCTGTCTGTGGTGTCCCTGACGCTGACCGGGGAGGGATCTCTCCCTCTCTGTCTGTAAACTCATGAGCCTTTCGCTGGCTTTTCTCTCCGCTCTCCACTTGCGCAGGGCGGTGACAGCGCCTTTGGGGCCGGGCACCCGGCATCCAGCCAGGGCCAAAGCCCGCCTGGCGCCGGGAGAGCGCGGGGAGCTTCCCGAAAGCCGGGCAATGTCGGAATGTCCGCCGGGAGAGCCTGAGGGAGCCGCAGCGCCAGTGGCGGGAAGCGCTGCGAGCCTGAGGGGCGGCAGCTCCGCCTCAGCGCGCATGCACCGGCAGCGGCGGCGGCCGGGCCGGGCCGAGCCCGCTGCAAGCGCCGCTGCAGCCGAGCCCCTGAGGCGAAGCGCTCCGGCCCCCGGGCTCTGGAGGCGGCAGCGCCGGGACACCGGCGGCAGAGCTCCCGCCGCGGCCGGAGCGCCACATCAGCGCCGGCAGACACCGAGGGGCAGCGACCGCCGTGCAAAGGAAGCCGCGGGCAGCTCTGGGGAGGCCGGCACAGCCCCGCAAGCAGCGCCCAGAGAGGCGCCCCGGCCCGGCCGGGAAGCGCGGCCCCCCCGGCCTGAGGGGAAACGCGCGGGCCAACAGCTCGGGCCGGGGCGGCTCCGGCAGCGCTTGGGGCAGGGCGGCCTCCAGGCCTGGCCACAGAGGCACGGAGCCCCAGAGTCACTGGCGATGGAAAAGACCTCCGCCTTCAGCGAGTCCATCCCGTGCCCCATCCCCACCTTGGCAGCCCGGCCAGAGCACTCAGTGCCGCCTCCAGCCGTTCCTTGGACCCCTCCAGGCATGGGGAGTCCCCCACCACCACCACCACCTTGGGCAGCCCCTTCCAAGGCCTGACCACCCTTTCCATGAAGAAATTCCTCCCTGATGTCTGTGTTTCCAGTCTGACCGGACACCCTGACACTATTTTAAGGCTCTTGTGAGCCATGTTTGACAAAGGTGCATTTCATGCATGAGCATTAATCCTCCTGGAGAAGATGATTCTGCTCAATGACAGCAGCCCTTCAGCAGGAGGTGCAGCAATGCAACCATCAGCCTGGGAGCCAGGCGGGTGTGAGGGAGGACAAAAAACCTCAGGGATGCCGAGCGGACGTTTCTGCTTGTGCAGCTTCAAGCCAGCACCATGGGGACACCAGTGCCATGGCCTCTGCAGGAGGACACTGGCCATTCCCCTTCCCACCCACCACCCAGAGCTCTTGTGCTCACAGGAGACATCTGGAACACAAAAGCGTTGACCCTGGAAAGCTACAGGGGCCTTGGGATGGTCTAGAAGCACTACTGCAAGGCCTCTTTCTTTGACATCCAAAGATATCCATTAAGGCCTCTTTGGAATTGGAAACCACGTTGCATCTGAAGCAGGGGCCTGGGAGAGAAACGCAAGTGCTGAGCAGCGGGGAGGTGACTGAGGGCGCCGGGTGACGCTCGTTGTAACCTGCACCACCAGTTCAGGGCCAGTTGTTGGGCACAGGCAGACAGAAGGGCACAGGCAATGCCAAGGGGAGCAGCAGCTGTGGGAATGCACATCTACATCTGGGGAAGACCCCAAAGAATTTATGCATGCGGGAAGTGGATTGGGAAGAGATGTCCAAGCTGGAAACAAGGAGGAAGGCAGATGGTTTCCTTCTCCATGTGTTTTCCTTCTTCATGTGTCTTCATTGGCCTCCCGGATGAGAATCCAGCTGTGGCTTCCACTGTTCAGTGAGGCGTGGCCAGAATATGTGACCCAGAGAGAGCTGGCGCAGGTCTTGGGCTGCTGGCAGTGCCAGAGCCAGGCAGTGGCACCAGGGCTGGCAGAGGTAGCGGGGAAGTGGAAACAGGTCCCTGCTGGGGGCAGCAGGGGAATCCCCTCCTGGCCCATCTCACCTTCCCAGCTCCCTGTACACAACACGGTGGAGGCTCTGGGCCTCTGGGGCCGGGACAATCACGATGTGGACGAGCTCCCTCCAGGCTGGGGGGGCTGCCCAGGGTGAGTCAGTCCAGCCACGCTGTTTGAGAGGCTCCCTGGGCTGTTTGAGAGGCTCCCTGGGCACGCTGTCCTGAGGGGCAGAGGAGCCCAGGGAGGCTGGACATTGCGCAAGGAGAAATCCTTGAAGGCACAGGCAGGAACATGCCGTGCCCATGTGCCCAAAGACGAGCTGGTGAGGAAGCAGAGCAGCTGAGCGGGAAGCTTTGCCTGGGACTCAGGGGAAACACAGAATGTACAGCTTTGGAAGGAGGGCGGCACCACAGGAGGATGGCAGGGATGTCATTGGGGCATGCAGGGAGAAAAGGTAGAAAAGCAAAGGCCCAGCTGGAACTGAATTTGCCCAATTCCATAAGAGAGAACAGAAACTGCTTTTACAAATACATCAGCAACACCAGGAGGAACAAGAACAAACTTTGTTTTTATTGAATGCAGGGAGAAACATTGCCACAAGGGATGAGGAAAACCCTGAGGTACTGATGCCTCCTCTCGGGGTCTTGAGCTCGTGGCCACCTACAGCACCCTTCTCTGCAGAGAGGGATAAATGTGCTGCCTCTTGGGATGCACCGCAGTCACTGGGCACAGGCACCTCGTCCTGGGGTGACGGCATTCCCTCACCGTTGCTGCTTCTCTGGGGCACTTCTCACTCAAGTAACAGCAAAGAAATGACAGGAAAAGCACCCAGGGAGAGACTCGGCAGTTCCTTTGTTCGCACAGGAGGTGGTGGTGAATGGTTGGTGTCCCAATTACCGTGTCTCCTTCTTAAATTATTTTGCCCATCACCTGAATTCTTTGCATTTTGTCTCTTCCTGGAATTCTTCTTCTTTCTCAGGGGCATCCATCAGGTATTGAGGGGCAGGAGGACTCATCCTGAGAAGGACACATGCAGCAGTGTCCAGCAGCTCTCCTACCTTCTCTGCGAGTTCCTTGCCCTTCCGCAAGGCCATGCGTCTGGACACATTCTCTTGCAGAGGACACCGGCCCATGCCATCAGAGGCTCCTTGGGTCTCGTGCCTCTCACTGAGCACCTTTAGAAGCAGCCCGGTCTTTGAGACCATCTTGGCACAGGCCAGCTTGAGCTGGGGCAGGCTGCAGTCTACCCTCAGAGCTCGCTCCACGTGGGCCATGAATGTCTGCAGGCCTTTGTCCGGCACCAGCAAGCGCAGGTGGTGATCAACCATGGTTTCCCAGCGTTCTCCTGGAACCGGTGCAAGGTCTGGACTTTGGGGGCTCCAAGGTTTATTGAGGAACCTGGATCCTTCTTCCTGTTGCTCCCAGGGTGTGTCTGTGGTGTCAGGGATGATCAGGCGGTGCCCACCGAGGGAGGAATGCTCCTCTTCCTTCAGCCGTGGCTCCTCCTCTGCTGCTCGCAGCGGGGCGGCTCTGAACCAACGGGTCAGAGAGAAAATCCAGGTTCCTGTTCAGACGCTGCTCGACTTTGGGCTCTCCCTCTGCTTTCCCAGGGCTCAACACCTGGTAGAAAAGCCGATTATGTCCAACCCAATACTGGCTGCCCTGCTTCTTTGGCTGTTTGTGAGAATTGACATGGTTCTGCCTTGGAGCTTGATCTTCCTCCTTAGGTCTGTGTTGTCTGTGAACAGACTTGTCATGAGTGGGGTTTAATCCACCAACTCCGTCCCAGGGGTTCAATGATTGTCACTTCTAATGTGAATCCTGCTTCTGGCACCACATACACAAGCACAACCATGCACACATGTGTGCAGCACCACAGAAATGGACACAGCCCAGCAAACACATGGACACTTCCAGGACCCTCTGGCTGTACAAAATCCGCATTTATTGGGAAAGCATTCCCAGCTGGGAACAGACACAACTGCTGCACGTGGGGCTGTGCAGGGGGACCCTGTCAGGTGTGCAGGGTGCCTCCAGGATGTCATGGCCCCAGGAAGGCGGTGGCTCCAGAGGCTGGGCTGCAGTGAGTGCTTCGGACACCTGGGACTTCCTGGATCCTCCCTGTCCCAGTCCCCAGGGGACTTTGGGGTGTCCTAAGCATGGCACCCACCAGCAGCACCCTCCTCTGCAGAGAGTGGTCATGGAGTCAGCAGTCCAGATCTTGGGGAGCTGGATGCAGGGCAGGGCCCAGGCAGGAGCACCTTGTCTTTGGGGAGCAGCATTTCCTTGGGCTTCTTCCATCTGGAATGACAGCAAGGAAACAACATCTGAGGAAATAAAGGCAAGAAAAGACTCAAGGAGACAGCAGTAAGGAAATAGCCACCAAGTCAAGAACTAGGATCCAAGGAAGTAGATAAGAAAATGGCATCCAAGGAAAGTTTTAGCAGTTCTTGTCTCAGAACAGGAGTCCGAGAACAAGTGCTGGCATCTTACTTTCATGTTCTCCACATCTTGAAAGTCTTCTCTCCCTCACTTGAGTTCTTCACATTGTATCTCTTCCTGCAAGACATCTGTGTTCTCTTTCTGCAATTCTTCTTCCTCTTTGTCAAGGACGTCCATGATGTATTGAACCAGCAGCAATTCAGCTTCGCTGAGCTCAGGCAAGTCCTGGAAATTGCCATGGAAGGGAAGGATTTGGAGAGGTGAGGAAGAGCAGGCGGTGCAGGCAGAGGAGCAGAACTGGCATCTGCTCCCTGCCCTTACCTGCTCTGCACCCTCTGCCTCCCTGTACTTGTTCTTCCCCCATCTCTCTTGCAGTTTTACAGACAACCTGAAAACCAAAGAAAATAAGCAGGGAGGTTTGGCCAGGGAGGGCTGCAGGAGGCACAGCACTTCTCCCTGCTTGGGGGCATTTCAGCTGAGCCCAAGGAAGATGGGGGCTCCAGAAAGGACATCCCTGGCTGGCCCAGCACGTGCACCCCATCTGGGGAGTATCACTGGCGCATGAAGGGCTGGTTGGGCTGGGAGCCCCTGGCCGTGCCCAGCGCTGTCTCTCAGGAGCCGCTTTCCCAGGGCTCCCCCAAACGCGACGTGTTGGAAACACAGCCAGGGGAGTCCAGGGCAGCGGCACCTGCGCGGCTGCGGGGCTCCAGGAGGAGTTGCTCTGCACAGGAAAGACTCTTGGTGGCACGGCAGTGGCATGGGCAGGGAGCAGTTACCTTCTCAGCCACCATTTCCTTCTGAGTAGCTGTCGACAAACAGCTGCAGCACATCGGGAACACACCTTGGAAAGGAGACGGACTTTTAACACCAAATTTGTCTTGTCATACTCCACAGAACATGGGAAACCAAAAGATCCTTCATCCAACCCAGCCTGTTCTACACATGTGCAAGTCTATGCCAGCAGCAATGATTTTAAAAAGACCCTGTCCTTCCTTCCCAATTTCCTGTTCCGCTCTGCAGGAACTCCAAGAGCTGTTCTGAACTCCCAGAGCTCCCAAGCTCATTGCTGTGGCTGAAGGCAGGAGAGCAAAGAAAAGCTGGGGAGAGCTGGGACACAAGGCAGGACAAGCTTCCCCCAGGCAGGCTGCACCCTGCTGAGCTGGGTGCTGTGGATGCTGCCACAAGCTCCAGGCCTGGAAAAAACATCTCCTGTGGTACCCAGCATGTGCAGGGGCATCTGCAGTGGCACATGGGGCTCATCACCTGGGCAATCCAGCTACAGGACAGACAGCTGTGTGTCAAACAAGATACTGGCTTACGTGGAAGACACCCTTCAGTATCAGTAAAATGACTGCGATGAGAGACAGCAATACAACGGACGTGATCGTGTCGTCCATGGTCTCTGGCTTTGGCTGGGAGAAGAGGAAAGAAGATCACGGGGGGCAAGAGGAGCGCTCCTTCAGTTCTTCCTTGCCCAGAAGGACACACGCAGCAGTGCCTGCAGCTCTCCTACCTTCTCTGTGGGCTCCTGATCCTCCTCCAGAGCTGTGCGCCTGGAGATTTTCTCTTGCAGAGGACACCGGCCCATGCCATCAGAGGCTCCTTGGGTCTCGTGCCTCTCACTGAGCACCTTTAGAAGCAGCCCGGTCTTTGAGACCATCTTGGCACAGGCCAGCTTGAGCTGGGGCAGGCTGCAGTCTACCCTCAGAGCTCGCTCCACGTGGGCCATGAATGTCTGCAGGCCTTTGTCCGGCACCAGCAAGCGCAGGTGGTGATCAACCATGGTTTCCCAGCGTTCTCCTGGAACCAGTGCAAGGTCTGGACTTTGGGGGCTCCAAGGTTTATTGAGGAACCTGGATCCTTCTTCCTGTTGCTCCCAGGGTGTGTCTGTGGTGTCAGGGATGATCAGGCGGTGCCCACCGAGGGAGGAATGCTCCTCTTCAGCCGTGGCTCCTCCTCTGCTGCTCGCAGCGGGGCGGCTCTGAACCAACGGGTCAGAGAGAAAATCCAGGTTCCTGTTCAGACGCTGCTCGACTTTGGGCTCTCCCTCTGCTTTCCCAGGGCTCAACACCTGGTAGAAAAGCCGATTATGTCCAACCCAATACTGGCTGTCCTGCTTCTTTGGCTGTTTGTGAGAATTGACATGGTTCTGCCTTGGAGCTTGACCTTCCACCTCGTCTCTGAGGGGTCTCTCTACAGACTTGTCATGAGTGGGGTTTAACCCACCAGCTACATCCCAGGGGTTTAGTGTTTGCCAATTCAGTCTTGAGTCCATTTGCTTTTGCTGGCTGTCCTGCTGCTCTTTGATAGTCATAATGGAGTTCTGCCTTGGAGCTTGACCTTCCACCTCACCTCTGAGGGGTCTGTCAAGAGACTTGTCATGAGTGGGGTTTAACCCACCAGCTACATCCCAGGGGTTTAATGCTTGCCGGTTCAAATGTGACTCCTGCTGCTTGTCATCCCAGCTTGAGGGTGTCTTGTCCACCACATGCTTCAGCCTGGCAGGCTGGGGCTGGTGTGGGACAAGGGGTTTTGCACTCTTGATGCTTTCAGCCTTGTGCAGCTTCTTCCTGAGCTTGGCCCTCAGGTCATCAGCACTTGTTTTGCCTTTGTGCCCCAAGAGATGCTGAGGGGGATATGAATTTGTTCTGGAACTGTCCAGGCTGCTGACATCACCCTCAGTGCTCAGGGTCAGGGTAACCGCGAGCGTCACAGTTCCATGATCTCCCAGCGAAGGCTCCTTGGGCTTGAGGCTCAACACTGGGCTGCTGTTCAGCTCTCTGCGTCGGTCCATGTCCATTATTTCTCCCCGTGTCTGTAGCAGAGTTGTGCGAGCTGGAGAACACCAAGAGAGCAGATCAGCGGCTGGGCACAAACACAGGCTCAGAGGTTACCTCGAGCAGCAGGAGCTCATCTCAAGCCCAGGGAGCGCAAGAGCAGAGTGAGGGATGTGTTGTGGAGGGGAGAAGAGCCCTTCAATCCATCCCATTATCCCCCTGGGGCAGAGCAGAGACCTGGTTCTTTCCTGGTGTCTCCTGGGTTCTGTTTGGATGGGAAGGAAACATCCCTGGCGAATGGGATAGCTGCCAGAGAGGTTCCCACAGCTCCAGATGGGCAGGCTTGGGTTGCTCTGCAGGAGCCAGTAAAGAGGCAGAGACCCCAGAGGAAAGATCAGCACGGCAACGGGGGCGCAGACTGGCAGGGGAGGAACGCCCAGGGACTCCTTTGCTCCGGGGCCATTCCCAAGAGCAGCAGCTCAAGTTGCTACACCATGAAAAACTTCCTCAAGGGCGCCAGAGCTCTGGGACTGTGCTATGGGAAACCTGGGGCTGAGCCAGGGAGAGAAGCCAGCTCCCTGGGGACCTTGGAAACCTGGCTGTATCTGTTTGCCTGGCCCTGCTGCGGACAGGATGTTCTGTGCCCTGTGCCCAGCTAGAGCAGGACGGTGCTTTGCTCCCCCTGCACAGGCCAACGAGGGGATGGCGGTGCTTGGTGTTCACCCTGCAGAGCACATCAGGGACCCTGCCCTTTGTCCTGCAGTGGCCAGTGGGGTGGCACAGAAACCAGGCTGTTAGGGGAATCTGGGGGCTTTATGGCAGACACTGCCTTCCAGCACCAGGGAAGGGCACGGGGCATTCCTGCTTTCCTTGCCTGGGGGCATGGTCAGCATAGGAAATTCGCAGGTTTGGGGGGCCCAGCGAGCTCTTCCTTCTCCAGACAGTATGTGACACACAAGATACGTACAATCACCAGGAAGTTCCCATCCCAAGGTGTTCTGTCCAAGGCCTGTACTCCAAGGGGAGATCAGGACCCCCCAGCACAGGGCAGTGCTGCAGCATCTCCCCAGCCTCAGGAGAAGTGGCAGATTTGAGCTCCCCCAGCCCCGCCGGACACTGACCGCACTGCGGGGCGCTGGTGCTGCACAGCTTCTGGCACAGGAACTGGATGGTCCTGCAGGGGCTCTCGGGCCGGGGACGCTCCTGGCACAGGCAGCAGGCCGCCTCCTTGGGCACTTGGCTAAAGACAAGAGGGGATTATTGGAGGAACACCTGGCCACCCAGTCCATGGCTCAGAGCCCAGCTCAGGGAACACACGGGTACCACGCGTGGGGCTTGTGCTTCACTGTGTGCCACAGCTCTGGGAAAGGCCCCTGACTCCCAGTGCAAAACATTAAAAAGGGGATTTTAACCTGGAAAGTAGAAGTGCTCCCAAAATACCATGTGACACGGAAATGCACCCGCCTGGAGTTCAAACTCCCCTTTGAGAAACCGGCAGCAAGTCACCCGAAAGGTGAAATTCTGCCTCTGAGCTGGTGAGTTTTGGCACGTCCCCAGAAGGAACAGCAACTCTTGAGCTTACTGAGCTCGTTCTGGTTGCGTGGCACACGGATTTGTTTCCCAAGCAGAGCCCCTGTCCCAGCACTCAGGGCCTGCTGGTGGCTGGGGCTCACACACTCACAGGGTTTCCAAGCTCACTGTGGACTGCAGCAGCAGCAGCAGCAGCGTCTGTGAGGTCACTTGGGTGGCACTCAGGTCTCTGCAAGCATTGGAAAGAGCTCGTGAAATTCTGGGGTGACGATGCCAGAACTCTGCTCTGAGAGCAGAGGGCCCAGGGCCCTGATGATGGTGGTGCTGCTGGCAGAGGCATCCACTTCAGCCTGCTCCAAGAGAAGCCATTCCAGAGCCCAGCTTCCCTCTGCCTTGCCCTGCTCGAAACCAGCCCGTCAGAATCAGGAGGGCAATCCTGCAGCTCTCGTGGCAGACAGATGCCACCAGAAAGGATTGCCCCTCTCCCGACACTCCTGCTGCTCTCCCCTGAGGGCAGCTGAGTCCCTGAAGGAGGCAGGAGCCTGGAGCTGCTGGCAGGAGTGCAGTTTATTCCCAGAGCCCTGCGGCCACTCCACCTGGCCCCAGAGCTGGATGGGCTCTCATCCCTGAAAGTTTGTGTCCCAGTTCCTGGGTTGCTTTGCAGCTGGGGACACACCAGCACTGCTTGGCCTTTGCCTCGCTCTGCTGGAGCCGGGGTAGTTGTGTCTCCAGCAGACTCAGGCTGGGCAAGGGGCAGATTTGCTCGGGCACTTGTGCTGCTTTCCTGAGAACAGGGCACTCGAGAGAGACACAGCTCTCTGGATCTGCTCCAAATGAGCCAATACTTACAGAGAGCTCACTGAGGGCAGCTTGAAGAAGGCAGCGTCAGCAATGACAGCCAGCGGGTTGTGGCTGAGGATCCTGAGAAACAACAGAGCTCTGTCAGGGCTGATGGCGAGGATGGGAGCTGGGTGTGCCGGGCACGTGGGGACGGCCTGGCTGCATTCAAGGAAGCCTTGCAGGAGGTGGGCAGGGCAAGGGAAGGGGCCTTTGCAGCTGCACACTCCTGGCGCTCCCTGGCTGACATCCACAGTCGGAATCAGGACTTTCCCGAGGGCAAGTCTGCTTTTGCCCACCGACCCGGCAGAGACCCTGCAGAGACTCGCCCTGGCGTGCCTTTAGCCCTGGTGCCACTTACAGCTCCTGGAGGAACTGCATCCCGTGCCAGGCCTGGAAAGTTCCGCTGCGGATCCGTGTGAGGCCATTCCCAGAGAGATTTCTGGGGAAAGAGGAGGCCACACAAAGGAATCGGCCCTGCCCTACAGAAGGAGGGGGCAAAGCGAGATCCCTTTGCAGGACAGGTGCAAATCCAAGGTGGAAGAGGGAGGAAACTGCTGCTTTCTCAGTGTTTGTAGCCTGCCCAGGAGGGGAACTGCAGGGCACACGTGCTGAACTCTGTTTCTGTTCCTGGATGCAGCCAAGGCTGCAAGAACTGGCTGCTGTGATGGCTGCGTCTGGACGAGCCCGCTGGGGTCTGTCCCCCGGCGTGGCCATCCAGCCGTCGGCATTGACCTCTGCAGCTCAGCTGGGCTCTGGGCAGGGCAGATTTAGGGACTGTGGGGAAAAGAACAGCAGCATTTTCCTGCACAGGAAGGGTGCCCAGTGCAAAGGCTGAGCTAAAACCACCAGAAAGAAACTTGATCACTCACAGGAACTTCAGGAAAGGCAGTGGCTCAAAAGCCCGTTCCTCAATGGACAGGATCTCATTGCAGGACAAATCCCTGTTCCAGTTGAACAACAAACGTCAATTCCATTTGCCCTGTCGCTTTTACTTGCCTCTGCAGCCTGGATCCCAGCAGGGACAAAGGGCACCTGCCCGCGGCCGGGCTGAGCAGCCGGGGCCCCAGGGAGGGGCAGGCAGGAGCCCCCGCCGCCGTGGGCAGGGCACGGTGCTTACAGGTGCTTCAGCAGGAACAGCCCCTCCAGGGAATGGCTCTTCACTGCCCGCAGCTCATTGTCCCTGAGCACTCTGCAAGGAGACACAGGGACATTGTGACAGCGGCCGCTGATGGGATTGTATTGGGAAAATCCCCTGCAGCAGCTTGACTGAAGCATCTCCTTGGGTCACGGCAGGCATCGTCCCCACTCTGGCCACAGCAGGCCCTTGCTCCTGGCCGGCTGAAGCTGAGCACAGCTTGATCCCTGTGCAGACAGACACGGGGATGGTGCCCTGGGCTGCAAGAGACTCGCGGCAGTTCTTGCCGTGCTGGGAAGCTGTGGCGATTCACACCCCTCCTTGCAGAGCAGCCGGGCTGAGCTTCGAATTCCAATGGAAGCGGGTGGTGTGGGGGCTGCTGCTCCAGCCCCAGACCAAAGGAGGGGAAATCCCCGAACTCCTGCCATTTGAAATGCTGCAGGGCACTTACAAGGTCTCAGTCCATGGGTAGTCCTTCCAGGCTTGTTTTCCAACAGCAGCAATGGAGTTGCCAGTGAAATCTCTGCAAAGAGACGACAGACCCGGTCCCCCCTCAGGAAAACCCATTTCCCTGCCATTCGGCTGCTGAGCTGGAAGCGGGCTTTGCCTGGAGAAGGCACAGCGTGCCCAGCCCGGCTTCACCCTCATGCTGAGCTCAGGCCCCCACATCCCCCACATGTCTCTGGCCAGGGAGCGCCCCGGCTGTCCCAGGTGGGCTTTGCAGACACAGGGAGCCGAGGAGGGGCAGCTGCAGGGCTCTGCGGGGCCGCGGGACTCACAGGACGGCCAGGGCTCGGCGGCGGCTGGCCGGGGGCACGGTGGCCAGGCCGGCGTGGCCGCAGTTCAGCCCACGGCCTGGGCAGCGGCAGGGCTCTGGGCAGAGCTCCTTGGCCGCTCCCGGGCAGGGGGCTACTGCCAGCAGCAGGGCCGGCAGGAGCAGAGCGCGCACGAGACGCATCACCAGGTCCATGGCGAGGCAGGACTGGCTGCAGTCACCTGGGATGCAGGCCTGAGCTGGAGCTGCGGCAGTTCCCGTGTCACAGTGGTGCTGCCAATGTCACAGTGGTCCTTCTCATGTCACTGTAGCATTGCTCGTGTCACCGTGCTGGTGCTTGGCAACAGAGCTCGCAGCAAACCGCAGTTCAGGCCATGCTGTCACCAAATGACTCTGTCACAGAGCCATCCAGTCTGCGGAATCATGGAATGGATTGGCTTGGAAGGGGCCTTGAGGTCCATCCAGTGCCACCCCTGCCATGGCAGGGACACTTTCCACTGTCCCAGGCTGCTCCAAGCCCCCTCCAACCTGGCCTTGGACACTTCCAGGGATCCAGGGGCACCCCAGCTGCTCTGGGCACCCTGTGCCAGGGACTCGCTGCCCTCACAGGGAAGAATTTCTCCTGGACACACCATCTAAGCCTGCTCTGTGTCACTGTGAAGCCATTCCCATTTGTACTGGGTTTGTGTGGGCCAGCTTTTGGCATGGGTTTGGGGCTGCCGGTGCTGTTGGAAATTTCTTTTGCTTCTCATTATGCGGCTCTGGTTTTGTTGGCAATAAATGTAATTAATAGCCCCAAGTTCTGTCTGTGGTGTCCCTGACGCTGACCGGGGAGGGATCTCTCCCTCTCTGTCTGTAAACTCATGAGCCTTTCGCTGGCTTTTCTCTCCGCTCTCCACTTGCGCAGGGCGGTGACAGCGCCTTTGGGGCCGGGCACCCGGCATCCAGCCAGGGCCAAAGCCCGCCTGGCGCCGGGAGAGCGCGGGGAGCTTCCCGAAAGCCGGGCAATGTCGGAATGTCCGCCGGGAGAGCCTGAGGGAGCCGCAGCGCCAGTGGCGGGAAGCGCTGCGAGCCTGAGGGGCGGCAGCTCCGCCTCAGCGCGCATGCACCGGCAGCGGCGGCGGCCGGGCCGGGCCGAGCCCGCTGCAAGCGCCGCTGCAGCCGAGCCCCTGAGGCGAAGCGCTCCGGCCCCCGGGCTCTGGAGGCGGCAGCGCCGGGACACCGGCGGCAGAGCTCCCGCCGCGGCCGGAGCGCCACATCAGCGCCGGCAGACACCGAGGGGCAGCGACCGCCGTGCAAAGGAAGCCGCGGGCAGCTCTGGGGAGGCCGGCACAGCCCCGCAAGCAGCGCCCAGAGAGGCGCCCCGGCCCGGCCGGGAAGCGCGGCCCCCCCGGCCTGAGGGGAAACGCGCGGGCCAACAGCTCGGGCCGGGGCGGCTCCGGCAGCGCTTGGGGCAGGGCGGCCTCCAGGCCTGGCCACAGAGGCACGGAGCCCCAGAGTCACTGGCGATGGAAAAGACCTCCGCCTTCAGCGAGTCCATCCCGTGCCCCATCCCCACCTTGGCAGCCCGGCCAGAGCACTCAGTGCCGCCTCCAGCCGTTCCTTGGACCCCTCCAGGCATGGGGAGTCCCCCACCACCACCACCACCTTGGGCAGCCCCTTCCAAGGCCTGACCACCCTTTCCATGAAGAAATTCCTCCCTGATGTCTGTGTTTCCAGTCTGACCGGACACCCTGACACTATTTTAAGGCTCTTGTGAGCCATGTTTGACAAAGGTGCATTTCATGCATGAGCATTAATCCTCCTGGAGAAGATGATTCTGCTCAATGACAGCAGCCCTTCAGCAGGAGGTGCAGCAATGCAACCATCAGCCTGGGAGCCAGGCGGGTGTGAGGGAGGACAAAAAACCTCAGGGATGCCGAGCGGACGTTTCTGCTTGTGCAGCTTCAAGCCAGCACCATGGGGACACCAGTGCCATGGCCTCTGCAGGAGGACACTGGCCATTCCCCTTCCCACCCACCACCCAGAGCTCTTGTGCTCACAGGAGACATCTGGAACACAAAAGCGTTGACCCTGGAAAGCTACAGGGGCCTTGGGATGGTCTAGAAGCACTACTGCAAGGCCTCTTTCTTTGACATCCAAAGATATCCATTAAGGCCTCTTTGGAATTGGAAACCACGTTGCATCTGAAGCAGGGGCCTGGGAGAGAAACGCAAGTGCTGAGCAGCGGGGAGGTGACTGAGGGCGCCGGGTGACGCTCGTTGTAACCTGCACCACCAGTTCAGGGCCAGTTGTTGGGCACAGGCAGACAGAAGGGCACAGGCAATGCCAAGGGGAGCAGCAGCTGTGGGAATGCACATCTACATCTGGGGAAGACCCCAAAGAATTTATGCATGCGGGAAGTGGATTGGGAAGAGATGTCCAAGCTGGAAACAAGGAGGAAGGCAGATGGTTTCCTTCTCCATGTGTTTTCCTTCTTCATGTGTCTTCATTGGCCTCCCGGATGAGAATCCAGCTGTGGCTTCCACTGTTCAGTGAGGCGTGGCCAGAATATGTGACCCAGAGAGAGCTGGCGCAGGTCTTGGGCTGCTGGCAGTGCCAGAGCCAGGCAGTGGCACCAGGGCTGGCAGAGGTAGCGGGGAAGTGGAAACAGGTCCCTGCTGGGGGCAGCAGGGGAATCCCCTCCTGGCCCATCTCACCTTCCCAGCTCCCTGTACACAACACGGTGGAGGCTCTGGGCCTCTGGGGCCGGGACAATCACGATGTGGACGAGCTCCCTCCAGGCTGGGGGGGCTGCCCAGGGTGAGTCAGTCCAGCCACGCTGTTTGAGAGGCTCCCTGGGCTGTTTGAGAGGCTCCCTGGGCACGCTGTCCTGAGGGGCAGAGGAGCCCAGGGAGGCTGGACATTGCGCAAGGAGAAATCCTTGAAGGCACAGGCAGGAACATGCCGTGCCCATGTGCCCAAAGACGAGCTGGTGAGGAAGCAGAGCAGCTGAGCGGGAAGCTTTGCCTGGGACTCAGGGGAAACACAGAATGTACAGCTTTGGAAGGAGGGCGGCACCACAGGAGGATGGCAGGGATGTCATTGGGGCATGCAGGGAGAAAAGGTAGAAAAGCAAAGGCCCAGCTGGAACTGAATTTGCCCAATTCCATAAGGGAGAACAGAAACTGCTTTTACAAATACATCAGCAACACCAGGAGGAACAAGAACAAACTTTGTTTTTATTGAATGCAGGGGAGAAACATTGCCACAAGGGATGAGGAAAACCCTGAGGTACTGATGCCTCCTTTCAGGGTCCCAAGCTTTTGCTTGCCCGCAGCACCCTCCGGCCTTCCCTCAGCAGTGACATCAAGAAAATAACAGTCAAGGAAAAGGCATCCAAGGAAATAACAACGGCCAACGAAGCAGCATCCAAGGAGAGTCTCAGCAGTTCCTGTTGTAGAACAGGAGGCGAAGAGTTGTTGGCATCCCATTAACTTCTTCAGCCTCTTGAAAATCTTCCAGTCACTCAAGTTCTTCACACTATGTCTCTTCCTGAAATGCTTTTCTGTCACTTTCACAGACATCCGTGCTGCATTGAACCAATGGCATTTCAGATTTCCTGAACAGAGAAAAAGTCCAGAAAGATCCAAGCGAGAAAAGGACTTTTAAAAGTAAGGATGCACGGGCAGTCAAGGAAAATGGGCAGCACTGGGAGGAGCTCCCTGCCCTTTTCTGCTCTACATTCTGTGCCTCCTTGTTATCCTTCCTCCCTCTCCGCGGCAGTTTTACACAGAACCTGAAAAAATCAGAGAGGGAAAATAGGGATAAAAAGAGAAAGCAGCTGGTGATGGAGGCTGTGGGCAGCAGGGCTGCCTGTGCTCTGCCCTGTCTGGGAAGCAGCTGCTGGAGGAGTTGGGAAGGGGCAATTTCCAACGCTGCAAAGCAACGGAGTGAGCGAGGTGAATGGGGAGAAAAAGGCTTCTGGACATCCCATCCCCAGAGGCCCCTGCTCCTGCTCTGTAAGCAGGGAGGTTTGGCCAGGGAGGGCTGCAGCAGGTGCCAGCACCTCTCCCTGCTCAGGGGTGTGCCAGCAGAGCCTAAGGAAGATGGGGAGCCCCAGCAGGGATGGCAATGGCTGGCAATCCAGGGAACGAGCCCTGCATGCAAAAGGCAACTGGAGAGGATGAGAGTGGGTTCTTCACCAGCCACTGTGGGGAGGGAGCGGGGAAAAATAGGGCAGAGCCATCAGCAGAGGAGACTGTTCTGGGAACACAGAGGTATTGCTCATGCTCACAGAAATTTGGGAGTGCACTGGAGCCCAAGCCATCCATCCCAGCGCCGGAGCGGGAATGGCAGGTTGGGCTGGGAGCCCCTGGCCGTGCCCAGCGCTGTCTCTCAGGAGCCGCTTTCCCAGGGCTCCCCCAAACGCGACGTGTTGGAAACACAGCCAGGGGAGTCCTGAGCAGCAGCACCTGCGCGGCTGCGGGGCTCCAGGAGGAGTTGCTCTGCACAGGAAAGACTCTGGTGGCACAGCAGTGGCATGGGCAGGGAGCAGTTACCTTCTCAGCCACGATTCCCTGGTGTGGCCAGGTTGGGAATCAACTTGATGGGACAGGAATCGCATCTGGGGATGGAAAATGGGAGATTTGTAACATCAGTTTTCCTGTAATATTCTGCCAAACAGGAGAGGGCAAAAGCTCTCATTGCTGTTTGGCTGGAGGCAGGAGAGCAAAGCAGAGCAGGGGAGAGCTGGGACACAAGGCAGGACAAGCTTCCCCCAGGCAGGCTGCACCCTGCTGAGCTGGGTGCTGCCACAAGCTCCAGGCCTGGAAAAAACATCTCCTGTGGTAGCCAGCAATGCAGGGGCATCTGGGCACTCCAGCTACAAGACAGACAGCCGTGTGTCAAACAAGATATTGGCTTACGTGGAAGGAGATTTTCAGCATCACAGCAATGATAACGAAGAGACATAACAAAACCATGAACATGGCCATTTCCAATGTTTGCTCTGGTTTCTGCTTAAAGAAGAGGAAAGAAGATCACGGGGGGCAAGAGGATTGATCCTTCCATTCTCCCTTGCCCAGAAGGACACACGCAGCAGTGCCTGCAGCTCTCCTACCTTCTCTGTGGGCTCCTGATCCTCCTCCAGAGCTGTGCGCCTGGAGATTTTCTCTTGCAGAGGACACCGGCCCATGGGGTCATAGGCGCCCTGGTTCTCGTGCCTCTCACTGAGCACCTTTAGAAGCAGCCCGGTCTTTGAGACCATCTTGGCACAGGCCAGCTTGAGCTTGGGCAGGCTGCAGTCTACCCTCAGAGCTCGCTCCACGTGGGCCATGAATGTCTGCAGGCCTTTGTCCGGCACCAGCAAGCGCAGGTGGTGATCAACCATGGTTTCCCAGCGTTCTCCTGGAACCGGTGCAAGGTCTGGGGGCTTTGGGGGGCTCCAAGGTTTATTGAGGAACCTGGATCCTTCTTCCTGTTGCTCCCAGGGTGTGTCTGTGGTGTCAGGGATGATCAGGCGGTGCCCACCGAGGGAGGAATGCTCCTCTTCAGCCGTGGCTCCTCCTCTGCTGCTCGCAGCGGGGCGGCTCTGAACCAACGGGTCAGAGAGAAAATCCAGGTTCCTGTTCAGACGCTGCTCGACTTTGGGCTCTCCCTCTGCTTTCCCAGGGCTCAACACCTGGTAGAAAAGCCGATTATGTCCAACCCAATACTGGCTGTCCTGCTTCTTTGGCTGTTTGTGAGAATTGACATGGTTCTGCCTTGGAGCTTGACCTTCCACCTCGTCTCTGAGGGGTCTCTCTACAGACTTGTCATGAGTGGGGTTTAACCCACCAGCTACATCCCAGGGGTTTAGTGTTTGCCAATTCAGTCTTGAGTCCATTTGCTTTTGCTGGCTGTCCTGCTGCTCTTTGATAGTCATAATGGAGTTCTGCCTTGGAGCTTGACCTTCCACCTCACCTCTGAGGGGTCTGTCAAGAGACTTGTCATGAGTGGGGTTTAACCCACCAGCTACATCCCAGGGGTTTAATGCTTGCCGGTTCAAATGTGACTCCTGCTGCTTGTCATCCCAGCTTGAGGGTGTCTTGTCCACCACATGCTTCAGCCTGGCAGGCTGGGGCTGGTGTGGGACAAGGGGTTTTGCACTCTTGATGCTTTCAGCCTTGTGCAGCTTCTTCCTGAGCTTGGCCCTCAGGTCATCAGCACTTGTTTTGCCTTTGTGCCCCAAGAGATGCTGAGGGGGATATGAATTTGTTCTGGAACTGTCCAGGCTGCTGACATCACCCTCAGTGCTCAGGGTCAGGGTAACCGCGAGCGTCACAGTTCCATGATCTCCCAGCGAAGGCTCCTTGGGCTTGAGGCTCAACACTGGGCTGCTGTTCAGCTCTCTGCGTCGTTCCATGTCCATTATTTCTCCCCGTGTCTGTAGCAGAGTTGTGCGAGCTGGAGAACACCAAGAGAGCAGATCAGCGGCTGGGCACAAACACAGGCTCAGAGGTTACCTCGAGCAGCAGGAGCTCATCTCAAGCCCAGGGAGCGCAAGAGCAGAGTGGGGGATGTGTTGTGGAGGGGAGAAGAGCCCTTCAATCCATCCCATTATCCCCCTGGGGCAGAGCAGAGACCTGGTTCTTTCCTGGTGTCTCCTGGGTTCTGTTTGGATGGGAAGGAAACATCCCTGGCGAATGGGATGGCTGCCAGAGAGGTTCCCACAGCTCCAGATGGGCAGGCTTGGGTTGCTCTGCAGGAGCCAGTGAAGAGGCAGAGACCCCAGAGGAAAGATCAGCACGGCAACGGGGGCGCAGACTGGCAGGGGAGGAACGCCCAGGGACTCCTTTGCTCCGGGGCCATTCCCAAGAGCAGCAGCTCAAGTTGCTACACCATGAAAAACTTCCTCAAGGGCGCCAGAGCTCTGGGACTGTGCTATGGGAAACCTGGGGCTGAGCCAGGGAGAGAAGCCAGCTCCCTGGGGACCTTGGAAACCTGGCTGTATCTGTTTGCCTGGCCCTGCTGTGGACAGGATGTTCTGTGCCCTGTGCCCAGCTAGAGCAGGACGGTGCTTTGCTCCCCCTGCACAGGCCAACGAGGGGATGGCGGTGCTTGGTGTTCACCCTGCAGAGCACATCAGGGACCCTGCCCTTTGTCCTGCAGTGGCCAGTGGGGTGGCACAGAAACCAGGCTGTTAGGGGAATCTGGGGGCTTTATGGCAGACACTGCCTTCCAGCACCAGGGAAGGGCACGGGGCATTCCTGCTTTCCTTGCCTGGGGGCATGGTCAGCATAGGAAATTCGCAGGTTTGGGGGGCCCAGCGAGCTCTTCCTTCTCCAGACAGTATGTGACACACAAGATACGTACAATCACCAGGAAGTTCCCATCCCAAGGTGTTCTGTCCAAGGCCTGTACTCCAAGGGGAGATCAGGACCCCCCAGCACAGGGCAGTGCTGCAGCATCTCCCCAGCCTCAGGAGAAGTGGCAGATTTGAGCTCCCCCAGCCCCACCGGACACTGACCGCACTGCGGGGCGCTGGTGCTGCACAGCTTCTGGCACAGGAACTGGATGGTCCTGCAGGGGCTCTCGGGCCGGGGACGCTCCTGGCACAGGCAGCAGGCCGCCTCCTTGGGCACTTGGCTAAAGACAAGAGGGGATTATTGGAGGAACACCTGGCCACCCAGTCCATGGCTCAGAGCCCAGCTCAGGGAACACACGGGTACCACGCGTGGGGCTTGTGCTTCACTGTGTGCCACAGCTCTGGGAAAGGCCCCTGACTCCCAGTGCAAAACATTAAAAAGGGGATTTTAACCTGGAAAGTAGAAGTGCTCCCAAAATACCATGTGACACGGAAATGCACCCGCCTGGAGTTCAAACTCCCCTTTGAGAAACCGGCAGCAAGTCACCCGAAAGGTGAAATTCTGCCTCTGAGCTGGTGAGTTTTGGCACGTCCCCAGAAGGAACAGCAACTCTTGAGCTTACTGAGCTCGTTCTGGTTGCGTGGCACACGGATTTGTTTCCCAAGCAGAGCCCCTGTCCCAGCACTCAGGGCCTGCTGGTGGCTGGGGCTCACACACTCACAGGGTTTCCAAGCTCACTGTGGACTGCAGCAGCAGCAGCAGCAGCGTCTGTGGGGTCACTTGGGTGGCACTCAGGTCTCTGCAAGCATTGGAAAGAGCTCGTGAAATTCTGGGGTGACGATGCCAGAACTCTGCTCTGAGAGCAGAGGGCCCAGGGCCCTGATGATGGTGGTGCTGCTGGCAGAGGCATCCACTTCAGCCTGCTCCAAGAGAAGCCATTCCAGAGCCCAGCTTCCCTCTGCCTTGCCCTGCTCGAAACCAGCCCGTCAGAATCAGGAGGGCAATCCTGCAGCTCTCGTGGCAGACAGATGCCACCAGAAAGGATTGCCCCTCTCCCGACACTCCTGCTGCTCTCCCCTGAGGGCAGCCGAGTCCCTGAAGGAGGCAGGAGCCTGGAGCTGCTGGCAGGAGTGCAGTTTATTCCCAGAGCCCTGCGGCCACTCCACCTGGCCCCAGAGCTGGATGGGCTCTCATCCCTGAAAGTTTGTGTCCCAGTTCCTGGGTTGCTTTGCAGCTGGGGACACACCAGCACTGCTTGGCCTTTGCCTCGCTCTGCTGGAGCCGGGGTAGTTGTGTCTCCAGCAGACTCAGGCTGGGCAAGGGGCAGATTTGCTCGGGCACTTGTGCTGCTTTCCTGAGAACAGGGCACTCGAGAGAGACACAGCTCTCTGGATCTGCTCCAAATGAGCCAATACTTACAGAGAGCTCACTGAGGGCAGCTTGAAGAAGGCAGCGTCAGCAATGACAGCCAGCGGGTTGTGGCTGAGGATCCTGAGAAACAACAGAGCTCTGTCAGGGCTGATGGCGAGGATGGGAGCTGGGTGTGCCGGGCACGTGGGGACGGCCTGGCTGCATTCAAGGAAGCCTTGCAGGAGGTGGGCAGGGCAAGGGAAGGGGCCTTTGCAGCTGCACACTCCTGGCGCTCCCTGGCTGACATCCACAGTCGGAATCAGGACTTTCCCGAGGGCAAGTCTGCTTTTGCCCACCGACCCGGCAGAGACCCTGCAGAGACTCGCCCTGGCGTGCCTTTAGCCCTGGTGCCACTTACAGCTCCTGGAGGAACTGCATCCCGTGCCAGGCCTGGAAAGTTCCGCTGCGGATCCGTGTGAGGCCATTCCCAGAGAGATTTCTGGGGAAAGAGGAGGCCACACAAAGGAATCGGCCCTGCCCTACAGAAGGAGGGGGCAAAGCGAGATCCCTTTGCAGGACAGGTGCAAATCCAAGGTGGAAGAGGGAGGAAACTGCTGCTTTCTCAGTGTTTGTAGCCTGCCCAGGAGGGGAACTGCAGGGCACACGTGCTGAACTCTGTTTCTGTTCCTGGATGCAGCCAAGGCTGCAAGAACTGGCTGCTGTGATGGCTGCGTCTGGACGAGCCCGCTGGGGTCTGTCCCCCGGCGTGGCCATCCAGCCGTCGGCATTGACCTCTGCAGCTCAGCTGGGCTCTGGGCAGGGCAGATTTAGGGACTGTGGGGAAAAGAACAGCAGCATTTTCCTGCACAGGAAGGGTGCCCAGTGCAAAGGCTGAGCTAAAACCACCAGAAAGAAACTTGATCACTCACAGGAACTTCAGGAAAGGCAGTGGCTCAAAAGCCCGTTCCTCAATGGACAGGATCTCATTGCAGGACAAATCCCTGTTCCAGTTGAACAACAAACGTCAATTCCATTTGCCCTGTCGCTTTTACTTGCCTCTGCAGCCTGGATCCCAGCAGGGACAAAGGGCACCTGCCCGCGGCCGGGCTGAGCAGCCGGGGCCCCAGGGAGGGGCAGGCAGGAGCCCCCGCCGCCGTGGGCAGGGCACGGTGCTTACAGGTGCTTCAGCAGGAACAGCCCCTCCAGGGAATGGCTCTTCACTGCCCGCAGCTCATTGTCCCTGAGCACTCTGCAAGGAGACACAGGGACATTGTGACAGCGGCCGCTGATGGGATTGTATTGGGAAAATCCCCTGCAGCAGCTTGACTGAAGCATCTCCTTGGGTCACGGCAGGCATCGTCCCCACTCTGGCCACAGCAGGCCCTTGCTCCTGGCCGGCTGAAGCTGAGCACAGCTTGATCCCTGTGCAGACAGACACGGGGATGGTGCCCTGGGCTGCAAGAGACTCGCGGCAGTTCTTGCCGTGCTGGGAAGCTGTGGCGATTCACACCCCTCCTTGCAGAGCAGCCGGGCTGAGCTTCGAATTCCAATGGAAGCGGGTGGTGTGGGGGCTGCTGCTCCAGCCCCAGACCAAAGGAGGGGAAATCCCCGAACTCCTGCCATTTGAAATGCTGCAGGGCACTTACAAGGTCTCAGTCCATGGGTAGTCCTTCCAGGCTTGTTTTCCAACAGCAGCAATGGAGTTGCCAGTGAAATCTCTGCAAAGAGACGACAGACCCGGTCCCCCCTCAGGAAAACCCATTTCCCTGCCATTCGGCTGCTGAGCTGGAAGCGGGCTTTGCCTGGAGAAGGCACAGCGTGCCCAGCCCGGCTTCACCCTCATGCTGAGCTCAGGCCCCCACATCCCCCACATGTCTCTGGCCAGGGAGCGCCCCGGCTGTCCCAGGTGGGCTTTGCAGACACAGGGAGCCGAGGAGGGGCAGCTGCAGGGCTCTGCGGGGCCGCGGGACTCACAGGACGGCCAGGGCTCGGCGGCGGCTGGCCGGGGGCACGGTGGCCAGGCCGGCGTGGCCGCAGTTCAGCCCACGGCCTGGGCAGCGGCAGGGCTCTGGGCAGAGCTCCTTGGCCGCTCCCGGGCAGGGGGCTACTGCCAGCAGCAGGGCCGGCAGGAGCAGAGCGCGCACGAGACGCATCACCAGGTCCATGGCGAGGCAGGACTGGCTGCAGTCACCTGGGATGCAGGCCTGAGCTGGAGCTGCGGCAGTTCCCGTGTCACAGTGGTGCTGCCAATGTCACAGTGGTCCTTCTCGTGTCACTGTAGCATTGCTCGTGTCACCGTGCTGGTGCTTGGCAACAGAGCTCGCAGCAAACCGCAGTTCAGGCCATGCTGTCAGCAAATGACTCTGTCTCAGAGCCATCCAGTCTGCGGAATCGTGGAATGGATTGGCTTGGAAGGGGCCTTGAGGTCCATCCAGTGCCACCCCTGCCATGGCAGGGACACTTTCCACTGTCCCAGGCTGCTCCAAGCCCCCTCCAACCTGGCCTTGGACACTTCCAGGGATCCAGGGGCACCCCAGCTGCTCTGGGCACCCTGTGCCAGGGACTCGCTGCCCTCACAGGGAAGAATTTCTCCTGGACACACCATCTAAGCCTGCTCTGTGTCACTGTGAAGCCATTCCCATTTGTACTGGGTTTGTGTGGGCCAGCTTTTGGCATGGGTTTGGGGCTGCCGGTGCTGTTGGAAATTTCTTTTGCTTCTCATTATGCGGCTCTGGTTTTGTTGGCAATAAATGTAATTAATATCCCCAAGTTCTGTCTGTGGTGTCCCTGACGCTGACCGGGGAGGGATCTCTCCCTCTCTGTCTGTAAACTCATGAGCCTTTCGCTGGCTTTTCTCTCCGCTCTCCACTTGCGCAGGGCGGTGACAGCGCCTTTGGGGCCGGGCACCCGGCATCCAGCCAGGGCCAAAGCCCGCCTGGCGCCGGGAGAGCGCGGGGAGCTTCCCGAAAGCCGGGCAATGTCGGAATGTCCGCCGGGAGAGCCTGAGGGAGCCGCAGCGCCAGTGGCGGGAAGCGCTGCGAGCCTGAGGGGCGGCAGCTCCGCCTCAGCGCGCATGCACCGGCAGCGGCGGCGGCCGGGCCGGGCCGAGCCCGCTGCAAGCGCCGCTGCAGCCGAGCCCCTGAGGCGAAGCGCTCCGGCCCCCGCGCTCTGGAGGCGGCAGCGCCGGGACACCGGCGGCAGAGCTCCCGCCGCGGCCGGAGCGCCACATCAGCGCCGGCAGACACCGAGGGGCAGCGACCGCCGTGCAAAGGAAGCCGCGGGCAGCTCTGGGGAGGCCGGCACAGCCCCGCAAGCAGCGCCCAGAGAGGCGCCCCGGCCCGGCCGGGAAGCGCGGCCCCCCCGGCCTGAGGGGAAACGCGCGGGCCAACAGCTCGGGCCGGGGCGGCTCCGGCAGCGCTTGGGGCAGGGCGGCCTCCAGGCCTGGCCACAGAGGCACGGAGCCCCAGAGTCACTGGCGATGGAAAAGACCTCCGCCTTCAGCGAGTCCATCCCGTGCCCCATCCCCACCTTGGCAGCCCGGCCAGAGCACTCAGTGCCGCCTCCAGCCGTTCCTTGGACCCCTCCAGGCATGGGGAGTCCCCCACCACCACCACCACCTTGGGCAGCCCCTTCCAAGGCCTGACCACCCTTTCCATGAAGAAATTCCTCCCTGATGTCTGTGTTTCCAGTCTGACCGGACACCCTGACACTATTTTAAGGCTCTTGTGAGCCATGTTTGACAAAGGTGCATTTCATGCATGAGCATTAATCCTCCTGGAGAAGATGATTCTGCTCAATGACAGCAGCCCTTCAGCAGGAGGTGCAGCAATGCAACCATCAGCCTGGGAGCCAGGCGGGTGTGAGGGAGGACAAAAAACCTCAGGGATGCCGAGCGGACGTTTCTGCTTGTGCAGCTCCAAGCCAGCACCATGGGGACACCAGTGCCATGGCCTCTGCAGGAGGACACTGGCCATTCCCCTTCCCACCCACCACCCAGAGCTCTTGTGCTCACAGGAGACATCTGGAACACAAAAGCGTTGACCCTGGAAAGCTACAGGGGCCTTGGGATGGTCTAGAAGCACTACTGCAAGGCCTCTTTCTTTGACATCCAAAGATATCCATTAAGGCCTCTTTGGAATTGGAAACCACGTTGCATCTGAAGCAGGGGCCTGGGAGAGAAACGCAAGTGCTGAGCAGCGGGGAGGTGACTGAGGGCGCCGGGTGACGCTCGTTGTAACCTGCACCACCAGTTCAGGGCCAGCTGTTGGGCACAGGCAGACAGAAGGGCACAGGCAATGCCAAGGGGAGCAGCAGCTGTGGGAATGCACATCTACATCTGGGGAAGACCCCAAAGAATTTATGCATGCGGGAAGTGGATTGGGAAGAGATGTCCAAGCTGGAAACAAGGAGGAAGGCAGACGGTTTCCTTCTCCATGTGTTTTCCTTCTTCATGTGTCTTCATTGGCCTCCCGGATGAGAATCCAGCTGTGGCTTCCACTGTTCAGTGAGGCGTGGCCAGAATATGTGACCCAGAGAGAGCTGGCGCAGTTCTTGGGCTGCTGGCAGTGCCAGAGCCAGGCAGTGGCACCGGGGCTGGCAGAGGTAGCGGGGAAATGGAAACAGGTCCCTGCTGGGGGCAGCAGGGGAATCCCCTCCTGGCCCATCTCACCTTCCCAGCTCCCTGTACACAACACGGTGGAGGCTCTGGGCCTCTGGGGCCGGGACAATCACGATGTGGACGAGCTCCCTCCAGGCTGGGGGGGCTGCCCAGGGTGAGTCAGTCCAGCCACGCTGTTTGAGAGGCTCCCTGGGCACGCTGTCCTGAGGGGCAGAGGAGCCCAGGGAGGCTGGACATTGCGCAAGGAGAAATCCTTGAAGGCACAGGCAGGAACATGCCGTGCCCATGTGCCCAAAGACGAGCTGGTGAGGAAGCAGAGCAGCTGAGCGGGAAGCTTTGCCTGGGACTCAGGGGAAACACAGAATGTACAGCTTTGGAAGGAGGGCGGCACCACAGGAGGATGGCAGGGATGTCATTGGGGCATGCAGGGAGAAAAGGTAGAAAAGCAAAGGCCCAGCTGGAACTGAATTTGCCCAATTCCATAAGAGAGAACAGAAACTGCTTTTACAAATACATCAGCAACACCAGGAGGAACAAGAACAAACTTTGTTTTTATTGAATGCAGGGAGAAACATTGCCACAAGGGATGAGGAAAACCCTGAGGTACTGATGCCTCCTCTCGGGGTCTTGAGCTCGTGGCCACCTACAGCACCCTTCTCTGCAGAGAGGGATAAATGTGCTGCCTCTTGGGATGCACCGCAGTCACTGGGCACAGGCACCTCGTCCTGGGGTGACGGCATTCCCTCACCGTTGCTGCTTCTCTGGGGCACTTCTCACTCAAGTAACAGCAAAGAAATGACAGGAAAAGCACCCAGGGAGAGACTCGGCAGTTCCTTTGTTCGCACAGGAGGTGGTGGTGAATGGTTGGTGTCCCAATTACCGTGTCTCCTTCTTAAATTATTTGGCCCATCACCTGAATTCTTTGCATTTTGTCTCTTCCTGGAATTCTTCTTCTTTCTCAGGGGCATCCATCAGGTATTGAGGGGCAGGAGGACTCATCCTGAGAAGGACACATGCAGCAGTGTCCAGCAGCTCTCCTACCTTCTCTGCGAGTTCCTTGCCCTTCCGCAAGGCCATGCGTCTGGACACATTCTCTTGCAGAGGACACCGGCCCATGCCATCAGAGGCTCCTTGGGTCTCGTGCCTCTCACTGAGCACCTTTAGAAGCAGCCCGGTCTTTGAGACCATCTTGGCACAGGCCAGCTTGAGCTGGGGCAGGCTGCAGTCTACCCTCAGAGCTCGCTCCACGTGGGCCATGAATGTCTGCAGGCCTTTGTCCGGCACCAGCAAGCGCAGGTGGTGATCAACCATGGTTTCCCAGCGTTCTCCTGGAACCGGTGCAAGGTCTGGACTTTGGGGGCTCCAAGGTTTATTGAGGAACCTGGATCCTTCTTCCTGTTGCTCCCAGGGTGTGTCTGTGGTGTCAGGGATGATCAGGCGGTGCCCACCGAGGGAGGAATGCTCCTCTTCCTTCAGCCGTGGCTCCTCCTCTGCTGCTCGCAGCGGGGCGGCTCTGAACCAACGGGTCAGAGAGAAAATCCAGGTTCCTGTTCAGACGCTGCTCGACTTTGGGCTCTCCCTCTGCTTTCCCAGGGCTCAACACCTGGTAGAAAAGCCGATTATGTCCAACCCAATACTGGCTGCCCTGCTTCTTTGGCTGTTTGTGAGAATTGACATGGTTCTGCCTTGGAGCTTGATCTTCCTCCTTAGGTCTGTGTTGTCTGTGAACAGACTTGTCATGAGTGGGGTTTAATCCACCAACTCCGTCCCAGGGGTTCAATGATTGTCACTTCTAATGTGAATCCTGCTTCTGGCACCACATACACAAGCACAACCATGCACACATGTGTGCAGCACCACAGAAATGGACACAGCCCAGCAAACACATGGACACTTCCAGGACCCTCTGGCTGTACAAAATCCGCATTTATTGGGAAAGCATTCCCAGCTGGGAACAGACACAACTGCTGCACGTGGGGCTGTGCAGGGGGACCCTGTCAGGTGTGCAGGGTGCCTCCAGGATGTCATGGCCCCAGGAAGGCGGTGGCTCCAGAGGCTGGGCTGCAGTGAGTGCTTCGGACACCTGGGACTTCCTGGATCCTCCCTGTCCCAGTCCCCAGGGGACTTTGGGGTGTCCTAAGCATGGCACCCACCAGCAGCACCCTCCTCTGCAGAGAGTGGTCATGGAGTCAGCAGTCCAGATCTTGGGGAGCTGGATGCAGGGCAGGGCCCAGGCAGGAGCACCTTGTCTTTGGGGAGCAGCATTTCCTTGGGCTTCTTCCATCTGGAATGACAGCAAGGAAACAACATCTGAGGAAATAAAGGCAAGAAAAGACTCAAGGAGACAGCAGTAAGGAAATAGCCACCAAGTCAAGAACTAGGATCCAAGGAAGTAGATAAGAAAATGGCATCCAAGGAAAGTTTTAGCAGTTCTTGTCTCAGAACAGGAGTCCGAGAACAAGTGCTGGCATCTTACTTTCATGTTCTCCACATCTTGAAAGTCTTCTCTCCCTCACTTGAGTTCTTCACATTGTATCTCTTCCTGCAAGACATCTGTGTTCTCTTTCTGCAATTCTTCTTCCTCTTTGTCAAGGACGTCCATGATGTATTGAACCAGCAGCAATTCAGCTTCGCTGAGCTCAGGCAAGTCCTGGAAATTGCCATGGAAGGGAAGGATTTGGAGAGGTGAGGAAGAGCAGGCGGTGCAGGCAGAGGAGCAGAACTGGCATCTGCTCCCTGCCCTTACCTGCTCTGCACCCTCTGCCTCCCTGTACTTGTTCTTCCCCCATCTCTCTTGCAGTTTTACAGACAACCTGAAAACCAAAGAAAATAAGCAGGGAGGTTTGGCCAGGGAGGGCTGCAGGAGGCACAGCACTTCTCCCTGCTTGGGGGCATTTCAGCTGAGCCCAAGGAAGATGGGGGCTCCAGAAAGGACATCCCTGGCTGGCCCAGCACGTGCACCCCATCTGGGGAGTATCACTGGCGCATGAAGGGCTGGTTGGGCTGGGAGCCCCTGGCCGTGCCCAGCGCTGTCTCTCAGGAGCCGCTTTCCCAGGGCTCCCCCAAACGCGACGTGTTGGAAACACAGCCAGGGGAGTCCAGGGCAGCGGCACCTGCGCGGCTGCGGGGCTCCAGGAGGAGTTGCTCTGCACAGGAAAGACTCTTGGTGGCACGGCAGTGGCATGGGCAGGGAGCAGTTACCTTCTCAGCCACCATTTCCTTCTGAGTAGCTGTCGACAAACAGCTGCAGCACATCGGGAACACACCTTGGAAAGGAGACGGACTTTTAACACCAAATTTGTCTTGTCATACTCCACAGAACATGGGAAACCAAAAGATCCTTCATCCAACCCAGCCTGTTCTACACATGTGCAAGTCTATGCCAGCAGCAATGATTTTAAAAAGACCCTGTCCTTCCTTCCCAATTTCCTGTTCCGCTCTGCAGGAACTCCAAGAGCTGTTCTGAACTCCCAGAGCTCCCAAGCTCATTGCTGTGGCTGAAGGCAGGAGAGCAAAGAAAAGCTGGGGAGAGCTGGGACACAAGGCAGGACAAGCTTCCCCCAGGCAGGCTGCACCCTGCTGAGCTGGGTGCTGTGGATGCTGCCACAAGCTCCAGGCCTGGAAAAAACATCTCCTGTGGTACCCAGCATGTGCAGGGGCATCTGCAGTGGCACATGGGGCTCATCACCTGGGCAATCCAGCTACAGGACAGACAGCTGTGTGTCAAACAAGATACTGGCTTACGTGGAAGACACCCTTCAGTATCAGTAAAATGACTGCGATGAGAGACAGCAATACAACGGACGTGATCGTGTCGTCCATGGTCTCTGGCTTTGGCTGGGAGAAGAGGAAAGAAGATCACGGGGGGCAAGAGGAGCGCTCCTTCAGTTCTTCCTTGCCCAGAAGGACACACGCAGCAGTGCCTGCAGCTCTCCTACCTTCTCTGTGGGCTCCTGATCCTCCTCCAGAGCTGTGCGCCTGGAGATTTTCTCTTGCAGAGGACACCGGCCCATGGGGTCATAGGCTCCCTGGTTCTCATGCCTCTCACTGAGCACCTTTAGAAGCAGCCCGGTCTTTGAGACCATCTTGGCACAGGCCAGCTTGAGCTGGGGCAGGCTGCAGTCTACCCTCAGAGCTCGCTCCACGTGGGCCATGAATGTCTGCAGGCCTTTGTCCGGCACCAGCAAGCGCAGGTGGTGATCAACCATGGTTTCCCAGCGTTCTCCTGGAACCGGTGCAAGGTCTGGACTTTGGGGGCTCCAAGGTTTATTGAGGAACCTGGATCCTTCTTCCTGTTGCTCCCAGGGTGTGTCTGTGGTGTCAGGGATGATCAGGCGGTGCCCACCGAGGGAGGAATGCTCCTCTTCAGCCGTGGCTCCTCCTCTGCTGCTCGCAGCGGGGCGGCTCTGAACCAACGGGTCAGAGAGAAAATCCAGGTTCCTGTTCAGACGCTGCTCGACTTTGGGCTCTCCCTCTGCTTTCCCAGGGCTCAACACCTGGTAGAAAAGCCGATTATGTCCAACCCAATACTGGCTGCCCTGCTTCTTTGGCTGTTTGTGAGAATTGACATGGTTCTGCCTTGGAGGTTGATCTTCCACCTCGTCTCTGAGGGGTCTGTCAAGAGACTTGTCATGAGTGGGGTTTAACCCACCAGCTACATCCCAGGGGTTTAGTGTTTGCCAATTCAGTCCTGAGTCCATTTGCTTTTGCTGGCTGTCCTGCTGCTCTTTGATAGTCATAATGGAGTTCTGCCTTGGAGCTTGACCTTCCACCTCACCTCTGAGGGGTCTGTCAAGAGACTTGTCATGAGTGGGGTTTAACCCACCAGCTACATCCCAGGGGTTTAATGCTTGCCAGTTCAAATGTGACTCCTGCTGCTTGTCATCCCAGCTTGAGGGTGTCTTGTCCACCACATGCTTCAGCCTGGCAGGCTGGGGCTGGTGTGGGACAAGGGGTTTTGCACTCTTGATGCTTTCAGCCTTGTGCAGCTTCTTCCTGAGCTTGGCCCTCAGGTCATCAGCACTTGTTTTGCCTTTGTGCCCCAAGAGATGCTGAGGGGGATATGAATTTGTTCTGGAACTGTCCAGGCTGCTGACATCACCCTCAGTGCTCAGGGTCAGGGTAACCGCGAGCGTCACAGTTCCATGATCTCCCAGCGAAGGCTCCTTGGGCTTGAGGCTCAACACTGGGCTGCTGTTCAGCTCTCTGCGTCGGTCCATGTCCATTATTTCTCCCCGTGTCTGTAGCAGAGTTGTGCGAGCTGGAGAACACCAAGAGAGCAGATCAGCGGCTGGGCACAAACACAGGCTCAGAGGTTACCTCGAGCAGCAGGAGCTCATCTCAAGCCCAGGGAGCGCAAGAGCAGAGTGGGGGATGTGTTGTGGAGGGGAGAAGAGCCCTTCAATCCATCCCATTATCCCCCTGGGGCAGAGCAGAGACCTGGTTCTTTCCTGGTGTCTCCTGGGTTCTGTTTGGATGGGAAGGAAACATCCCTGGCGAATGGGATGGCTGCCAGAGAGGTTCCCACAGCTCCAGATGGGCAGGCTTGGGTTGCTCTGCAGGAGCCAGTGAAGAGGCAGAGACCCCAGAGGAAAGATCAGCACGGCAACGGGGGCGCAGACTGGCAGGGGAGGAACGCCCAGGGACTCCTTTGCTCCGGGGCCATTCCCAAGAGCAGCAGCTCAAGCTGCTACACCATGAAAAACTTCCTCAAGGGCGCCAGAGCTCTGGGACTGTGCTATGGGAAACCTGGGGCTGAGCCAGGGAGAGAAGCCAGCTCCCTGGGGACCTTGGAAACCTGGCTGTATCTGTTTGCCTGGCCCTGCTGTGGACAGGATGTTCTGTGCCCTGTGCCCAGCTAGAGCAGGACGGTGCTTTGCTCCCCCTGCACAGGCCAACGAGGGGATGGCGGTGCTTGGTGTTCACCCTGCAGAGCACATCTTTATGCCAGACACTGCCTTCCAGCACCAGGGAAGGGCACGGGGCATTCCTGCTTTCCTTGCCTGGGGGCATGGTCAGCATAGGAAATTCGCAGGTTTGGGGGGCCCAGCGAGCTGTTCCTTCTCCAGACAGTATGTGACACACAAGATATGTACAATCACCAGGAAGTTCCCATCCCAAGGTGTTCTGTCCAAGGCCTGTACTCCAAGGGGAGATCAGGAACCCCCAGCACAGGGCAGTGCTGCAGCATCTCCCCAGCCTCAGGAGAAGTGGCAGATTTGAGCTCCCCCAGCCCCGCCGGACACTGACCGCACTGCGGAGCGCTGGTGCTGCACAGCTTCTGGCACAGGAACTGGATGGTCCTGCAGGGGCTCTCGGGCCGGGGACGCTCCTGGCACAGGCAGCAGGCCGCCTCCTTGGGCACTTGGCTAAAGACAAGAGGGGATTATTGGAGGAACACCTGGCCACCCAGTCCATGGCTCAGAGCCCAGCTCAGGGAACACACGGGTACCACGCGTGGGGCTTGTGCTTCACTGTGTGCCACAGCTCTGGGAAAGGCCCCTGACTCCCAGTGCAAAACATTAAAAAGGGGATTTTAACCTGGAAAGTAGAAGTGCTCCCAAAATACCATGTGACACGGAAATGCACCCGCCTGGAGTTCAAACTCCCCTTTGAGAAACCGGCAGCAAGTCACCCGAAAGGTGAAATTCTGCCTCTGAGCTGGTGAGTTTTGGCACGTCCCCAGAAGGAACAGCAACTCTTGAGCTTACTGAGCTCGTTCTGGTTGCGTGGCATACGGATTGTTTCCCAAGCAGAGCCCCTGTCCCAGCACTCAGGGCCTGCTGGTGGCTGGGGCTCACACACTCACAGGGTTTCCAAGCTCACTGTGGACTGCAGCAGCAGCAGCAGCAGCGTCTGTGGGGTCACTTGGGTGGCACTCAGGTCTCTGCAAGCATTGGAAAGAGCTCGTGAAATTCTGGGGTGACGATGCCAGAACTCTGCTCTGAGAGCAGAGGGCCCAGGGCCCTGATGATGGTGGTGCTGCTGGCAGAGGCATCCACTTCAGCCTGCTCCAAGAGAAGCCATTCCAGAGCCCAGCTTCCCTCTGCCTTGCCCTGCTCGAAACCAGCCCGTCAGAATCAGGAGGGCAATCCTGCAGCTCTCGTGGCAGACAGATGCCACCAGAAAGGATTGCCCCTCTCCCGACACTCCTGCTGCTCTCCCCTGAGGGCAGCTGAGTCCCTGAAGGAGGCAGGAGCCTGGAGCTGCTGGCAGGAGTGCAGTTTATTCCCAGAGCCCTGCGGCCACTCCACCTGGCCCCAGAGCTGGATGGGCTCTCATCCCTGAAAGTTTGTGTCCCAGTTCCTGGGTTGCTTTGCAGCTGGGGACACACCAGCACTGCTTGGCCTTTGCCTCGCTCTGCTGGAGCCGGGGTAGTTGTGTCTCCAGCAGACTCAGGCTGGGCAAGGGGCAGATTTGCTCGGGCACTTGTGCTGCTTTCCTGAGAACAGGGCACTCGAGAGAGACACAGCTCTCTGGATCTGCTCCAAATGAGCCAATACTTACAGAGAGCTCACTGAGGGCAGCTTGAAGAAGGCAGCGTCAGCAATGACAGCCAGCGGGTTGTGGCTGAGGATCCTGAGAAACAACAGAGCTCTGTCAGGGCTGATGGCGAGGATGGGAGCTGGGTGTGCCGGGCACGTGGGGACGGCCTGGCTGCATTCAAGGAAGCCTTGCAGGAGGTGGGCAGGGCAAGGGAAGGGGCCTTTGCAGCTGCACACTCCTGGCGCTCCCTGGCTGACATCCACAGTCGGAATCAGGACTTTCCCGAGGGCAAGTCTGCTTTTGCCCACCGACCCGGCAGAGACCCTGCAGAGACTCGCCCTGGCGTGCCTTTAGCCCTGGTGCCACTTACAGCTCCTGGAGGAACTGCATCCCGTGCCAGGCCTGGAAAGTTCCGCTGCGGATCCGTGTGAGGCCATTCCCAGAGAGATTTCTGGGGAAAGAGGAGGCCACACAAAGGAATCGGCCCTGCCCTACAGAAGGAGGGGGCAAAGCGAGATCCCTTTGCAGGACAGGTGCAAATCCAAGGTGGAAGAGGGAGGAAACTGCTGCTTTCTCAGTGTTTGTAGCCTGCCCAGGAGGGGAACTGCAGGGCACACGTGCTGAACTCTGTTTCTGTTCCTGGATGCAGCCAAGGCTGCAAGAACTGGCTGCTGTGATGGCTGCGTCTGGACGAGCCCGCTGGGGTCTGTCCCCCGGCGTGGCCATCCAGCCGTCGGCATTGACCTCTGCAGCTCAGCTGGGCTCTGGGCAGGGCAGATTTAGGGACTGTGGGGAAAAGAACAGCAGCATTTTCCTGCACAGGAAGGGTGCCCAGTGCAAAGGCTGAGCTAAAACCACCAGAAAGAAACTTGATCACTCACAGGAACTTCAGGAAAGGCAGTGGCTCAAAAGCCCGTTCCTCAATGGACAGGATCTCATTGCAGGACAAATCCCTGTTCCAGTTGAACAACAAACGTCAATTCCATTTGCCCTGTCGCTTTTACTTGCCTCTGCAGCCTGGATCCCAGCAGGGACAAAGGGCACCTGCCCGCGGCCGGGCTGAGCAGCCGGGGCCCCAGGGAGGGGCAGGCAGGAGCCCCCGCCGCCGTGGGCAGGGCACGGTGCTTACAGGTGCTTCAGCAGGAACAGCCCCTCCAGGGAATGGCTCTTCACTGCCCGCAGCTCATTGTCCCTGAGCACTCTGCAAGGAGACACAGGGACATTGTGACAGCGGCCGCTGGCCAGCAGCAAATGGGATTGTCGTGGGAAAATCCCCTGCAGCAGCTTGACTGAAGCATCTCCTTGGGTCACGGCAGGCATCGTCCCCACTCTGGCCACAGCAGGCCCTTGCTCCTGGCCGGCTGAAGCTGAGCACAGCTTGATCCCTGTGCAGACAGACACGGGGATGGTGCCCTGGGCTGCAAGAGACTCGCGGCAGTTCTTGCCGTGCTGGGAAGCTGTGGCGATTCACACCCCTCCTTGCAGAGCAGCCGGGCTGAGCTTCGAATTCCAATGGAAGCGGGTGGTGTGGGGGCTGCTGCTCCAGCCCCAGACCAAAGGAGGGGAAATCCCCGAACTCCTGCCATTTGAAATGCTGCAGGGCACTTACAAGGTCTCAGTCCATGGGTAGTCCTTCCAGGCTTGTTTTCCAACAGCAGCAATGGAGTTGCCAGTGAAATCTCTGCAAAGAGACGACAGACCCGGTCCCCCCTCAGGAAAACCCATTTCCCTGCCATTCGGCTGCTGAGCTGGAAGCGGGCTTTGCCTGGAGAAGGCACAGCGTGCCCAGCCCGGCTTCACCCTCATGCTGAGCTCAGGCCCCCACATCCCCCACATGTCTCTGGCCAGGGAGCGCCCCGGCTGTCCCAGGTGGGCTTTGCAGACACAGGGAGCCAAGGAGGGGCAGCTGCAGGGCTCTGCGGGGCCGCGGGACTCACAGGACGGCCAGGGCTCGGCGGCGGCTGGCCGGGGGCACGGTGGCCAGGCCGGCGTGGCCGCAGTTCAGCCCACGGCCTGGGCAGCGGCAGGGCTCTGGGCAGAGCTCCTTGGCCGCTCCCGGGCAGGGGGCTACTGCCAGCAGCAGGGCCGGCAGGAGCAGAGCGCGCACGAGACGCATCACCAGGTCCATGGCGAGGCAGGACTGGCTGCAGTCACCTGGGATGCAGGCCTGAGCTGGAGCTGCGGCAGTTCCCGTGTCACAGTGGTGCTGCCAATGTCACAGTGGTCCTTCTCATGTCACTGTAGCATTGCTCGTGTCACCGTGCTGGTGCTTGGCAACAGAGCTCGCAGCAAACCGCAGTTCAGGCCATGCTGTCACCAAATGACTCTGTCACAGAGCCATCCAGTCTGCGGAATCATGGAATGGATTGGCTTGGAAGGGGCCTTGAGGTCCATCCAGTGCCACCCCTGCCATGGCAGGGACACTTTCCACTGTCCCAGGCTGCTCCAAGCCCCCTCCAACCTGGCCTTGGACACTTCCAGGGATCCAGGGGCACCCCAGCTGCTCTGGGCACCCTGTGCCAGGGACTCGCTGCCCTCACAGGGAAGAATTTCTCCTGGACACACCATCTAAGCCTGCTCTGTGTCACTGTGAAGCCATTCCCATTTGTACTGGGTTTGTGTGGGCCAGCTTTTGGCATGGGTTTGGGGCTGCCGGTGCTGTTGGAAATTTCTTTTGCTTCTCATTATGCGGCTCTGGTTTTGTTGGCAATAAATGTAATTAATAGCCCCAAGTTCTGTCTGTGGTGTCCCTGACGCTGACCGGGGAGGGATCTCTCCCTCTCTGTCTGTAAACTCATGAGCCTTTCGCTGGCTTTTCTCTCCGCTCTCCACTTGCGCAGGGCGGTGACAGCGCCTTTGGGGCCGGGCACCCGGCATCCAGCCAGGGCCAAAGCCCGCCTGGCGCCGGGAGAGCGCGGGGAGCTTCCCGAAAGCCGGGCAATGTCGGAATGTCCGCCGGGAGAGCCTGAGGGAGCCGCAGCGCCAGTGGCGGGAAGCGCTGCGAGCCTGAGGGGCGGCAGCTCCGCCTCAGCGCGCATGCACCGGCAGCGGCGGCGGCCGGGCCGGGCCGAGCCCGCTGCAAGCGCCGCTGCAGCCGAGCCCCTGAGGCGAAGCGCTCCGGCCCCCGGGCGCTGGAGGCGGCAGCGCCGGGACACCGGCGGCAGAGCTCCCGCCGCGGCCGGAGCGCCACATCAGCGCCGGCAGACACCGAGGGGCAGCGACCGCCGTGCAAAGGAAGCCGCGGGCAGCTCTGGGGAGGCCGGCACAGCCCCGCAAGCAGCGCCCAGAGAGGCGCCCCGGCCCGGCCGGGAAGCGCGGCCCCCCCGGCCTGAGGGGAAACGCGCGGGCCAACAGCTCGGGCCGGGGCGGCTCCGGCAGCGCTTGGGGCAGGGCGGCCTCCAGGCCTGGCCACAGAGGCACGGAGCCCCAGAGTCACTGGCGATGGAAAAGACCTCCGCCTTCAGCGAGTCCATCCCGTGCCCCATCCCCACCTTGGCAGCCCGGCCAGAGCACTCAGTGCCGCCTCCAGCCGTTCCTTGGACCCCTCCAGGCATGGGGAGTCCCCCACCACCACCACCACCTTGGGCAGCCCCTTCCAAGGCCTGACCACCCTTTCCATGAAGAAACTCCTCCCTGATGTCTGTGTTTCCAGTCTGACCGGACACCCTGACACTATTTTAAGGCTCTTGTGAGCCATGTTTGACAAAGGTGCATTTCATGCATGAGCATTAATCCTCCTGGAGAAGATGATTCTGCTCAATGACAGCAGCCCTTCAGCAGGAGGTGCAGCAATGCAACCATCAGCCTGGGAGCCAGGCGGGTGTGAGGGAGGACAAAAAACCTCAGGGATGCCGAGCGGACGTTTCTGCTTGTGCAGCTCCAAGCCAGCAGCATGGGGACACCAGTGCCATGGCCTCTGCAGGAGGACACTGGCCATTCCCCTTCCCACCCACCACCCAGAGCTCTTGTGCTCACAGGAGACATCTGGAACACAAAAGCGTTGACCCTGGAAAGCTACAGGGGCCTTGGGATGGTCTAGAAGCACTACTGCAAGGCCTCTTTCTTTGACATCCAAAGATATCCATTAAGGCCTCTTTGGAATTGGAAACCACGTTGCATCTGAAGCAGGGGCCTGGGAGAGAAACGCAAGTGCTGAGCAGCGGGGAGGTGACTGAGGGCGCCGGGTGACGCTCGTTGTAACCTGCACCACCAGTTCAGGGCCAGCTGTTGGGCACAGGCAGACAGAAGGGCACAGGCAATGCCAAGGGGAGCAGCAGCTGTGGGAATGCACATCTACATCTGGGGAAGACCCCAAAGAATTTATGCATGAGGGAAGTGGATTGGGAAGAGATGTCCAAGCTGGAAACAAGGAGGAAGGCAGACGGTTTCCTTCTCCATGTGTTTTCCTTCTTCATGTGTCTTCATTGGCCTCCCGGATGAGAATCCAGCTGTGGCTTCCACTGTTCAGTGAGGCGTGGCCAGAATATGTGACCCAGAGAGAGCTGGCGCAGTTCTTGGGCTGCTGGCAGTGCCAGAGCCAGGCAGTGGCACCGGGGCTGGCAGAGGTAGCGGGGAAATGGAAACAGGTCCCTGCTGGGGGCAGCAGGGGAATCCCCTCCTGGCCCATCTCACCTTCCCAGCTCCCTGTACACAACACGGTGGAGGCTCTGGGCCTCTGGGGCCGGGACAATCACGATGTGGACGAGCTCCCTCCAGGCTGGGGGGGCTGCCCAGGGTGAGTCAGTCCAGCCACGCTGTTTGAGAGGCTCCCTGGGCACGCTGTTTGAGAGGCTCCCTGGGCACGCTGTCCTGAGGGGCAGAGGAGCCCAGGGAGGCTGGACATTGCGCAAGGAGAAATCCTTGAAGGCACAGGCAGGAACATGCCGTGCCCATGTGCCCAAAGACGAGCTGGTGAGGAAGCAGAGCAGCTGAGCGGGAAGCTTTGCCCGGGACTCAGGGGAAACACAGAATGTACAGCTTTGGAAGGAGGGCGGCACCACAGGAGGATGGCAGGGATGTCATTGGGGCATGCAGGGAGAAAAGGTAGAAAAGCAAAGGCCCAGCTGGAACTGAATTTGCCCAATTCCATAAGGGAGAACAGAAACTGCTTTTACAAATACATCAGCAACACCAGGAGGAACAAGAACAAACTTTGTTTTTATTGAATGCAGGGGAGAAACATTGCCACAAGGGATGAGGAAAACCCTGAGGTACTGATGCCTCCTTTCAGGGTCCCAAGCTTTTGCTTGCCCGCAGCACCCTCCGGCCTTCCCTCAGCAGTGACATCAAGAAAATAACAGTCAAGGAAAAGGCATCCAAGGAAATAACAACGGCCAACGAAGCAGCATCCAAGGAGAGTCTCAGCAGTTCCTGTTGTAGAACAGGAGGCGAAGAGTTGTTGGCATCCCATTAACTTCTTCAGCCTCTTGAAAATCTTCCAGTCACTCAAGTTCTTCACACTATGTCTCTTCCTGAAATGCTTTTCTGTCACTTTCACAGACATCCGTGCTGCATTGAACCAATGGCATTTCAGATTTCCTGAACAGAGAAAAAGTCCAGAAAGATCCAAGCGAGAAAAGGACTTTTAAAAGTAAGGATGCACGGGCAGTCAAGGAAAATGGGCAGCACTGGGAGGAGCTCCCTGCCCTTTTCTGCTCTACATTCTGTGCCTCCTTGTTATCCTTCCTCCCTCTCCGCGGCAGTTTTACACAGAACCTGAAAAAATCAGAGAGGGAAAATAGGGATAAAACGAGAAAGCAGCTGGTGATGGAGGCTGTGGGCAGCAGGGCTGCCTGTGCTCTGCCCTGTCTGGGAAGCAGCTGCTGGAGGAGTTGGGAAGGGGCAATTTCCAACGCTGCAAAGCAACGGAGTGAGCGAGGTGAATGGGGAGAAAAAGGCTTCTGGACATCCCATCCCCAGAGGCCCCTGCTCCTGCTCTGTAGGCAGGGAGGTTTGGCCAGGGAGGGCTGCAGCAGGTGCCAGCACCTCTCCCTGCTCAGGGGTGTGTCAGCAGAGCCTAAGGAAGATGGGGAGCCCCAGCAGGGATGGCAATGGCTGGCAATCCAGGGAACGAGCCCTGCATGCAAAAGGCAACTGGAGAGGATGAGAGTGGGTTCTTCACCAGCCACTGTGGGGAGGGAGCGGGGAAAAATAGGGCAGAGCCATCAGCAGAGGAGACTGTTCTGGGAACACAGAGGTATTGCTCGTGCTCACAGAAATTTGGGAGTGCACTGGAGCCCAAGCCATCCATCCCAGCGCCGGAGCGGGAATGGCAGGTTGGGCTGGGAGCCCCTGGCCGTGCCCAGCGCTGTCTCTCAGGAGCCGCTTTCCCAGGGCTCCCCCAAACGCGACGTGTTGGAAACACAGCCAGGGGAGTCCTGAGCAGCAGCACCTGCGCGGCTGCGGGGCTCCAGGAGGAGTTGCTCTGCACAGGAAAGACTCTGGTGGCACAGCAGTGGCATGGGCAGGGAGCAGTTACCTTCTCAGCCACGATTCCCTGGTGTGGCCAGGTTGGGAATCAACTTGATGGGACAGGAATCGCATCTGGGGATGGAAAATGGGAGATTTGTAACATCAGTTTTCCTGTAATATTCTGCCAAACAGGAGAGGGCAAAAGCTCTCATTGCTGTTTGGCTGGAGGCAGGAGAGCAAAGCAGAGCAGGGGAGAGCTGGGACACAAGGCAGGACAAGCTTCCCCCAGGCAGGCTGCACCCTGCTGAGCTGGGTGCTGCCACAAGCTCCAGGCCTGGAAAAAACATCTCCTGTGGTAGCCAGCAATGCAGGGGCATCTGGGCACTCCAGCTACAAGACAGACAGCCGTGTGTCAAACAAGATATTGGCTTACGTGGAAGGAGATTTTCAGCATCACAGCAATGATAACGAAGAGACATAACAAAACCATGAACATGGCCATTTCCAATGTTTGCTCTGGTTTCTGCTTAAAGAAGAGGTAAGAAGATCACAGGGGGCAAGAGGATTGATCCTTCCATTCTCCCTTGCCCAGAAGGACACACGCAGCAGTGCCTGAAGCTCTCCTACCTTCTCTGTGGGCTCCTGATCCTCCTCCAGAGCTGTGCGCCTGGAGATTTTCTCTTGCAGAGGACACCGGCCCATGAGGTCATAGGCGCCCTGGTTCTCGTGCCTCTCACTGAGCACCTTTAGAAGCAGCCCGGTCTTTGAGACCATCTTGGCACAGGCCAGCTTGAGCTGGGGCAGGCTGCAGTCTACCCTCAGAGCTCGCTCCACGTGGGCCATGAATGTCTGCAGGCCTTTGTCCGGCACCAGCAAGCGCAGGTGGTGATCAACCATGGTTTCCCAGCGTTCTCCTGGAACCAGTGCAAGGTCTGGACTTTGGGGGCTCCAAGGTTTATTGAGGAACCTGGATCCTTCTTCCTGTTGCTCCCAGGGTGTGTCTGTGGTGTCAGGGATGATCAGGCGGTGCCCACCGAGGGAGGAATGCTCTTCTTCAGCCGTGGCTCCTCCTCTGCTGCTCGCAGCGGGGCGGCTCTGAACCCAACGGGTCAGAGAGAAAATCCAGCTTCCTGTTCAGACGCTGCTCGACTTTGGGCTCTCCCTCTGCTTTCCCAGGGCTCAACACCTGGTAGAAAAAGCCGATTATGTCCAACCCAATACTGGCTGTCCCTGCTTCTTTGGCTGTTTGTGAGAATTGACATAGTTCTGCCTTGGAGGTTGATCTTCCACCTCGTCTCTGAGTGGTCTGTCAAGAGACTTGTCATGAGTGGGGTTTAACCCACCAGCTACATCCAGGGGTTTAGTGTTTGCCAATTCAGTCCTGAGTCCATTTGCTTTTGCTGGCTGTCCTGCTGCTCTTTGATAGTCATAATGGAGTTCTGCCTTGGAGCTTGACCTTCCACCTCACCTCTGAGGGGTCTGTCAAGAGACTTGTCATGAGTGGGGTTTAACCCACCAGCTACATCCCAGGGGTTTAATGCTTGCCGGTTCAAATGTGACTCCCCGCTGCTTGTCATCCCAGCTTGAGGGTGTCTTGTCCACCACATGCTTCAGCCTGGCAGGCTGGGGCTGGTGTGGGACAAGGGGTTTTGCACTCTTGATGCTTTCAGCCTTGTGCAGCTTCTTCCTGAGCTTGGCCCTCAGGTCATCAGCACTTGTTTTGCCTTTGTGCCCCCAAGAGATGCTGAGGGGGATATGAATTTGTTCTGGAACTGTCCAGGCTGCTGACATCACCCTCAGTGCTCAGGGTCAGGGTAACCGCGAGCGTCACAGTTCCATGATCTGCCAGCGAAGGCTCCTTGGGCTTGAGGCTCAACACTGGGCTGCTGTTCAGCTCTCTGCGTCGGTCCATGTCCATTATTTCTCCCCGTGTCTGTAGCAGAGTTGTGCGAGCTGGAGAACACCAAGAGAGCAGATCAGCGGCTGGGCACAAACACAGGCTCAGAGGTTACCTCGAGCAGCAGGAGCTCATCTCAAGCCCAGGGAGCGCAAGAGCAGAGTGGGGGATGTGTTGTGGAGGGGAGAAGAGCCCTTCAATCCATCCCATTATCCCCCTGGGGCAGAGCAGAGACCTGGTTCTTTCCTGGTGTCTCCTGGGTTCTGTTTGGATGGGAAGGAAACATCCCTGGCGAATGGGATAGCTGCCAGAGAGGTTCCCACAGCTCCAGATGGGCAGGCTTGGGTTGCTCTGCAGGAGCCAGTGAAGAGGCAGAGACCCCAGAGGAAAGATCAGCACGGCAACGGGGGCGCAGACTGGCAGGGGAGGAACGCCCAGGGACTCCTTTGCTCCGGGGCCATTCCCAAGAGCAGCAGCTCAAGCTGCTACACTATGAAAAACTTCCTCAAGGGCGCCAGAGCTCTGGGACTGTGCTATGGGAAACCTGGGGCTGAGCCAGGGAGAGAAGCCAGCTCCCTGGGGACCTTGGAAACCTGGCTGTATCTGTTTGCCTGGCCCTGCTGTGGACAGGATGTTCTGTGCCCTGCTAGAGCAAAGCTAGAGCAGGACGGTGCTTTGCTCCCCCTGCACAGGCCAACGAGGGGATGGCGGTGCTTGGTGTTCACCCTGCAGAGCACATCAGGGACCCTGCCCTTTGTCCTGCAGTGGCCAGTGGGGTGGCACAGAAACCAGGCTGTTAGGGGAATCTGGGGGCTTTATGGCAGACACTGCCTTCCAGCACCAGGGAAGGGCACGGGGCATTCCTGCTTTCCTTGCCTGGGGGCATGGTGAGCACAGGAAATTTGCAGGTTTGGGGGGCCCAGCGAGCTGTTCCTTCTTCAGACAGTATGTGACACACAAGATATGTACAATCACCAGGAAGTTCCCATCCCAAGGTGTTCTGTCCAAGGCCTGTACTCCAAGGGGAGATCAGGACCCCCCAGCACAGGGCAGTGCTGCAGCATCTCCCCAGCCTCAGGAGAAGTGGCAGATTTGAGCTCCCCCAGCCCCGCCGGACACTGACCGCACTGCGGGGCGCTGGTGCCGCACAGCTTCTGGCACAGGAACTGGATGGTCCTGCAGGGGCTCTCGGGCCGGGGACGCTCCTGGCACAGGCAGCAGGCCGCCTCCTTGGGCACTTGGCTAAAGACAAGAGGGGATTATTGGAGGAACACCTGGCCACCCAGTCCATGGCTCAGAGCCCAGCTCAGGGAACACACGGGTACCACGCGTGGGGCTTGTGCTTCACTGTGTGCCACAGCTCTGGGAAAGGCCCCTGACTCCCAGTGCAAAACATTAAAAAGGGGATTTTAACCTGGAAAGTAGAAGTGCTCCCAAAATACCATGTGACACGGAAATGCACCCGCCTGGAGTTCAAACTCCCCTTTGAGAAACCGGCAGCAAGTCACCCGAAAGGTGAAATTCTGCCTCTGAGCTGGTGAGTTTTGGCACGTCCCCAGAAGGAACAGCAACTCTTGAGCTTACTGAGCTCGTTCTGGTTGCGTGGCACACGGATTTGTTTCCCAAGCAGAGCCCCTGTCCCAGCACTCAGGGCCTGCTGGTGGCTGGGGCTCACACACTCACAGGGTTTCCAAGCTCACTGTGGACTGCAGCAGCAGCAGCAGCAGCGTCTGTGGGGTCACTTGGGTGGCACTCAGGTCTCTGCAAGCATTGGAAAGAGCTCGTGAAATTCTGGGGTGACGATGCCAGAACTCTGCTCTGAGAGCAGAGGGCCCAGGGCCCTGATGATGGTGGTGCTGCTGGCAGAGGCATCCACTTCAGCCTGCTCCAAGAGAAGCCATTCCAGAGCCCAGCTTCCCTCTGCCTTGCCCTGCTCGAAACCAGCCCGTCAGAATCAGGAGGGCAATCCTGCAGCTCTCGTGGCAGACAGATGCCACCAGAAAGGATTGCCCCTCTCCCGACACTCCTGCTGCTCTCCCCTGAGGGCAGCCGAGTCCCTGAAGGAGGCAGGAGCCTGGAGCTGCTGGCAGGAGTGCAGTTTATTCCCAGAGCCCTGCGGCCACTCCACCTGGCCCCAGAGCTGGATGGGCTCTCATCCCTGAAAGTTTGTGTCCCAGTTCCTGGGTTGCTTTGCAGCTGGGGACACACCAGCACTGCTTGGCCTTTGCCTCGCTCTGCTGGAGCCGGGGTAGTTGTGTCTCCAGCAGACTCAGGCTGGGCAAGGGGCAGATTTGCTCGGGCACTTGTGCTGCTTTCCTGAGAACAGGGCACTCGAGAGAGACACAGCTCTCTGGATCTGCTCCAAATGAGCCAATACTTACAGAGAGCTCACTGAGGGCAGCTTGAAGAAGGCAGCGTCAGCAATGACAGCCAGCGGGTTGTGGCTGAGGATCCTGAGAAACAACAGAGCTCTGTCAGGGCTGATGGCGAGGATGGGAGCTGGGTGTGCCGGGCACGTGGGGACGGCCTGGCTGCATTCAAGGAAGCCTTGCAGGAGGTGAGCAGGGCAGGGGAAGGGGCCTTTGCAGCTGCACACTCCTGGCGCTCCCTGGCTGACATCCACAGTCGGAATCAGGACTTTCCCGAGGGCAAGTCTGCTTTTGCCCACCGACCCGGCAGAGACCCTGCAGAGACTCGCCCTGGCGTGCCTTTAGCCCTGGTGCCACTTACAGCTCCTGGAGGAACTGCATCCCGTGCCAGGCCTGGAAAGTTCCGCTGCGGATCCGTGTGAGGCCATTCCCAGAGAGATTTCTGGGGAAAGAGGAGGCCACACAAAGGAATCGGCCCTGCCCTACAGAAGGAGGGGGCAAAGCGAGATCCCTTTGCAGGACAGGTGCAAATCCAAGGTGGAAGAGGGAGGAAACTGCTGCTTTCTCAGTGTTTGTAGCCTGCCCAGGAGGGGAACTGCAGGGCACACGTGCTGAACTCTGTTTCTGTTCCTGGATGCAGCCAAGGCTGCAAGAACTGGCTGCTGTGATGGCTGCGTCTGGACGAGCCCGCTGGGGTCTGTCCCCCGGCGTGGCCATCCAGCCGTCGGCATTGACCTCTGCAGCTCAGCTGGGCTCTGGGCAGGGCAGATTTAGGGACTGTGGGGAAAAGAACAGCAGCATTTTCCTGCACAGGAAGGGTGCCCAGTGCAAAGGCTGAGCTAAAACCACCAGAAAGAAACTTGATCACTCACAGGAACTTCAGGAAAGGCAGTGGCTCAAAAGCCCGTTCCTCAATGGACAGGATCTCATTGCAGGACAAATCCCTGTTCCAGTTGAACAACAAACGTCAATTCCATTTGCCCTGTCGCTTTTACTTGCCTCTGCAGCCTGGATCCCAGCAGGGACAAAGGGCACCTGCCCGCGGCCGGGCTGAGCAGCCGGGGCCCCAGGGAGGGGCAGGCAGGAGCCCCCGCCGCCGTGGGCAGGGCACGGTGCTTACAGGTGCTTCAGCAGGAACAGCCCCTCCAGGGAATGGCTCTTCACTGCCCGCAGCTCATTGTCCCTGAGCACTCTGCAAGGAGACACAGGGACATTGTGACAGCGGCCGCTGGCCAGCAGCAAATGGGATTGTTGTGGGAAAATCCCCTGCAGCAGCTTGACTGAAGCATCTCCTTGGGTCACGGCAGGCATCGTCCCCACTCTGGCCACAGCAGGCCCTTGCTCCTGGCCGGCTGAAGCTGAGCACAGCTTGATCCCTGTGCAGACAGACACGGGGATGGTGCCCTGGGCTGCAAGAGACTCGCGGCAGTTCTTGCCGTGCTGGGAAGCTGTGGCGATTCACACCCCTCCTTGCAGAGCAGCCGGGCTGAGCTTCGAATTCCAATGGAAGCGGGTGGTGTGGGGGCTGCTGCTCCAGCCCCAGACCAAAGGAGGGGAAATCCCCGAACTCCTGCCATTTGAAATGCTGCAGGGCACTTACAAGGTCTCAGTCCATGGGTAGTCCTTCCAGGCTTGTTTTCCAACAGCAGCAATGGAGTTGCCAGTGAAATCTCTGCAAAGAGACGACAGACCCGGTCCCCCCTCAGGAAAACCCATTTCCCTGCCATTCGGCTGCTGAGCTGGAAGCGGGCTTTGCCTGGAGAAGGCACAGCGTGCCCAGCCCGGCTTCACCCTCATGCTGAGCTCAGGCCCCCACATCCCCCACATGTCTCTGGCCAGGGAGCGCCCCGGCTGTCCCAGGTGGGCTTTGCAGACACAGGGAGCCGAGGAGGGGCAGCTGCAGGGCTCTGCGGGGCCGCGGGACTCACAGGACGGCCAGGGCTCGGCGGCGGCTGGCCGGGGGCACGGTGGCCAGGCCGGCGTGGCCGCAGTTCAGCCCACGGCCTGGGCAGCGGCAGGGCTCTGGGCAGAGCTCCTTGGCCGCTCCCGGGCAGGGGGCTACTGCCAGCAGCAGGGCCGGCAGGAGCAGAGCGCGCACGAGACGCATCACCAGGTCCATGGCGAGGCAGGACTGGCTGCAGTCACCTGGGATGCAGGCCTGAGCTGGAGCTGCGGCAGTTCCCGTGTCACAGTGGTGCTGCCAATGTCACAGTGGTCCTTCTCGTGTCACTGTAGCATTGCTCGTGTCACCGTGCTGGTGCTTGGCAACAGAGCTCGCAGCAAACCGCAGTTCAGGCCATGCTGTCAGCAAATGACTCTGTCTCAGAGCCATCCAGTCTGCGGAATCGTGGAATGGATTGGCTTGGAAGGGGCCTTGAGGTCCATCCAGTGCCACCCCTGCCATGGCAGGGACACTTTCCACTGTCCCAGGCTGCTCCAAGCCCCCTCCAACCTGGCCTTGGACACTTCCAGGGATCCAGGGGCACCCCAGCTGCTCTGGGCACCCTGTGCCAGGGACTCGCTGCCCTCACAGGGAAGAATTTCTCCTGGACACACCATCTAAGCCTGCTCTGTGTCACTGTGAAGCCATTCCCATTTGTACTGGGTTTGTGTGGGCCAGCTTTTGGCATGGGTTTGGGGCTGCCGGTGCTGTTGGAAATTTCTTTTGCTTCTCATTATGCGGCTCTGGTTTTGTTGGTAATAAATGTAATTAATAGCCCCAAGTTCTGTCTGTGGTGTCCCTGACGCTGACCGGGGAGGGATCTCTCCCTCTCTGTCTGTAAACTCATGAGCCTTTCGCTGGCTTTTCTCTCCGCTCTCCACTTGCGCAGGGCGGTGACAGCGCCTTTGGGGCCGGGCACCCGGCATCCAGCCAGGGCCAAAGCCCGCCTGGCGCCGGGAGAGCGCGGGGAGCTTCCCGAAAGCCGGGCAATGTCGGAATGTCCGCCGGGAGAGCCTGAGGGAGCCGCAGCGCCAGTGGCGGGAAGCGCTGCGAGCCTGAGGGGCGGCAGCTCCGCCTCAGCGCGCATGCACCGGCAGCGGCGGCGGCCGGGCCGGGCCGAGCCCGCTGCAAGCGCCGCTGCAGCCGAGCCCCTGAGGCGAAGCGCTCCGGCCCCCGGGCTCTGGAGGCGGCAGCGCCGGGACACCGGCGGCAGAGCTCCCGCCGCGGCCGGAGCGCCACATCAGCGCCGGCAGACACCGAGGGGCAGCGACCGCCGTGCAAAGGAAGCCGCGGGCAGCTCTGGGGAGGCCGGCACAGCCCCGCAAGCAGCGCCCAGAGAGGCGCCCCGGCCCGGCCGGGAAGCGCGGCCCCCCCGGCCTGAGGGGAAACGCGCGGGCCAACAGCTCGGGCCGGGGCGGCTCCGGCAGCGCTTGGGGCAGGGCGGCCTCCAGGCCTGGCCACAGAGGCACGGAGCCCCAGAGTCACTGGCGATGGAAAAGACCTCCGCCTTCGGCGAGTCCATCCCGTGCCCCATCCCCACCTTGGCAGCCCGGCCAGAGCACTCAGTGCCGCCTCCAGCCGTTCCTTGGACCCCTCCAGGCATGGGGAGTCCCCCACCACCACCACCACCTTGGGCAGCCCCTTCCAAGGCCTGACCACCCTTTCCATGAAGAAACTCCTCCCTGATGTCTGTGTTTCCAGTCTGACCGGACACCCTGACACTATTTTAAGGCTCTTGTGAGCCATGTTTGACAAAGGTGCATTTCATGCATGAGCATTAATCCTCCTGGAGAAGATGATTCTGCTCAATGACAGCAGCCCTTCAGCAGGAGGTGCAGCAATGCAACCATCAGCCTGGGAGCCAGGCGGGTGTGAGGGAGGACAAAAAACCTCAGGGATGCCGAGCGGACGTTTCTGCTTGTGCAGCTCCAAGCCAGCAGCATGGGGACACCAGTGCCATGGCCTCTGCAGGAGGACACTGGCCATTCCCCTTCCCACCCACCACCCAGAGCTCTTGTGCTCACAGGAGACATCTGGAACACAAAAGCGTTGACCCTGGAAAGCTACAGGGGCCTTGGGATGGTCTAGAAGCACTACTGCAAGGCCTCTTTCTTTGACATCCAAAGATATCCATTAAGGCCTCTTTGGAATTGGAAACCACGTTGCATCTGAAGCAGGGGCCTGGGAGAGAAACGCAAGTGCTGAGCAGCGGGGAGGTGACTGAGGGCGCCGGGTGACGCTCGTTGTAACCTGCACCACCAGTTCAGGGCCAGCTGTTGGGCACAGGCAGACAGAAGGGCACAGGCAATGCCAAGGGGAGCAGCAGCTGTGGGAATGCACATCTACATCTGGGGAAGACCCCAAAGAATTTATGCATGCGGGAAGTGGATTGGGAAGAGATGTCCAAGCTGGAAACAAGGAGGAAGGCAGACGGTTTCCTTCTCCATGTGTTTTCCTTCTTCATGTGTCTTCATTGGCCTCCCGGATGAGAATCCAGCTGTGGCTTCCACTGTTCAGTGAGGCGTGGCCAGAATATGTGACCCAGAGAGAGCTGGCGCAGTTCTTGGGCTGCTGGCAGTGCCAGAGCCAGGCAGTGGCACCGGGGCTGGCAGAGGTAGCGGGGAAGTGGAAACAGGTCCCTGCTGGGGGCAGCAGGGGAATCCCCTCCTGGCCCATCTCACCTTCCCAGCTCCCTGTACACAACACGGTGGAGGCTCTGGGCCTCTGGGGCCGGGACAATCACGATGTGGACGAGCTCCCTCCAGGCTGGGGGGGCTGCCCAGGGTGAGTCAGTCCAGCCACGCTGTTTGAGAGGCTCCCTGGGCACGCTGTCCTGAGGGGCAGAGGAGCCCAGGGAGGCTGGACATTGCGCAAGGAGAAATCCTTGAAGGCACAGGCAGGAACATGCCGTGCCCATGTGCCCAAAGACGAGCTGGTGAGGAAGCAGAGCAGCTGAGCGGGAAGCTTTGCCCGGGACTCAGGGGAAACACAGAATGTACAGCTTTGGAAGGAGGGCGGCACCACAGGAGGATGGCAGGGATGTCATTGGGGCATGCAGGGAGAAAAGGTAGAAAAGCAAAGGCCCAGCTGGAACTGAATTTGCCCAATTCCATAAGGGAGAACAGAAACTGCTTTTACAAATACATCAGCAACACCAGGAGGAACAAGAACAAACTTTGTTTTTATTGAATGCAGGGGAGAAACATTGCCACAAGGGATGAGGAAAACCCTGAGGTACTGATGCCTCCTTTCAGGGTCCCAAGCTTTTGCTTGCCCGCAGCACCCTCCGGCCTTCCCTCAGCAGTGACATCAAGAAAATAACAGTCAAGGAAAAGGCATCCAAGGAAATAACAACGGCCAACGAAGCAGCATCCAAGGAGAGTCTCAGCAGTTCCTGTTGTAGAACAGGAGGCGAAGAGTTGTTGGCATCCCATTAACTTCTTCAGCCTCTTGAAAATCTTCCAGTCACTCAAGTTCTTCACACTATGTCTCTTCCTGAAATGCTTTTCTGTCACTTTCACAGACATCCGTGCTGCATTGAACCAATGGCATTTCAGATTTCCTGAACAGAGAAAAAGTCCAGAAAGATCCAAGCGAGAAAAGGACTTTTAAAAGTAAGGATGCACGGGCAGTCAAGGAAAATGGGCAGCACTGGGAGGAGCTCCCTGCCCTTTTCTGCTCTACATTCTGTGCCTCCTTGTTATCCTTCCTCCCTCTCCGCGGCAGTTTTACACAGAACCTGAAAAAATCAGAGAGGGAAAATAGGGATAAAACGAGAAAGCAGCTGGTGATGGAGGCTGTGGGCAGCAGGGCTGCCTGTGCTCTGCCCTGTCTGGGAAGCAGCTGCTGGAGGAGTTGGGAAGGGGCAATTTCCAACGCTGCAAAGCAACGGAGTGAGCGAGGTGAATGGGGAGAAAAAGGCTTCTGGACATCCCATCCCCAGAGGCCCCTGCTCCTGCTCTGTAGGCAGGGAGGTTTGGCCAGGGAGGGCTGCAGCAGGTGCCAGCATCTCTCCCTGCTCAGGGGTGTGTCAGCAGAGCCTAAGGAAGATGGGGAGCCCCAGCAGGGATGGCAATGGCTGGCAATCCAGGGAACGAGCCCTGCATGCAAAAGGCAACTGGAGAGGATGAGAGTGGGTTCTTCACCAGCCACTGTGGGGAGGGAGCGGGGAAAAATAGGGCAGAGCCATCAGCAGAGGAGACTGTTCTGGGAACACAGAGGTATTGCTCGTGCTCACAGAAATTTGGGAGTGCACTGGAGCCCAAGCCATCCATCCCAGCGCCGGAGCGGGAATGGCAGGTTGGGCTGGGAGCCCCTGGCCGTGCCCAGCGCTGTCTCTCAGGAGCCGCTTTCCCAGGGCTCCCCCAAACGCGACGTGTTGGAAACACAGCCAGGGGAGTCCTGAGCAGCAGCACCTGCGCGGCTGCGGGGCTCCAGGAGGAGTTGCTCTGCACAGGAAAGACTCTGGTGGCACAGCAGTGGCATGGGCAGGGAGCAGTTACCTTCTCAGCCACGATTCCCTGGTGTGGCCAGGTTGGGAATCAACTTGATGGGACAGGAATCGCATCTGGGGATGGAAAATGGGAGATTTGTAACATCAGTTTTCCTGTAATATTCTGCCAAACAGGAGAGGGCAAAAGCTCTCATTGCTGTTTGGCTGGAGGCAGGAGAGCAAAGCAGAGCAGGGGAGAGCTGGGACACAAGGCAGGACAAGCTTCCCCCAGGCAGGCTGCACCCTGCTGAGCTGGGTGCTGCCACAAGCTCCAGGCCTGGAAAAAACATCTCCTGTGGTAGCCAGCAATGCAGGGGCATCTGGGCACTCCAGCTACAAGACAGACAGCCGTGTGTCAAACAAGATATTGGCTTACGTGGAAGGAGATTTTCAGCATCACAGCAATGATAACGAAGAGACATAACAAAACCATGAACATGGCCATTTCCAATGTTTGCTCTGGTTTCTGCTTAAAGAAGAGGTAAGAAGATCACAGGGGGCAAGAGGATTGATCCTTCCATTCTCCCTTGCCCAGAAGGACACACGCAGCAGTGCCTGAAGCTCTCCTACCTTCTCTGTGGGCTCCTGATCCTCCTCCAGAGCTGTGCGCCTGGAGATTTTCTCTTGCAGAGGACACCGGCCCATGAGGTCATAGGCGCCCTGGTTCTCGTGCCTCTCACTGAGCACCTTTAGAAGCAGCCCGGTCTTTGAGACCATCTTGGCACAGGCCAGCTTGAGCTGAGGCAGGCTGCAGTCTACCCTCAGAGCTCGCTCCACGTGGGCCATGAATGTCTGCAGGCCTTTGTCCGGCACCAGCAAGCGCAGGTGGTGATCAACCATGGTTTCCCAGCGTTCTCCTGGAACCGGTGCAAGGTCTGGACTTTGGGGGCTCCAAGGTTTATTGAGGAACCTGGATCCTTCTTCCTGTTGCTCCCAGGGTGTGTCTGTGGTGTCAGGGATGATCAGGCGGTGCCCACCGAGGGAGGAATGCTCCTCTTCAGCCGTGGCTCCTCCTCTGCTGCTCGCAGCGGGGCGGCTCTGAACCAACGGGTCAGAGAGAAAATCCAGGTTCCTGTTCAGACGCTGCTCGACTTTGGGCTCTCCCTCTGCTTTCCCAGGGCTCAACACCTGGTAGAAAAGCCGATTATGTCCAACCCAATACTGGCTGCCCTGCTTCTTTGGCTGTTTGTGAGAATTGACATAGTTCTGCCTTGGAGGTTGATCTTCCACCTCGTCTCTGAGGGGTCTGTCAAGAGACTTGTCATGAGTGGGGTTTAACCCACCAGCTACATCCCAGGGGTTTAGTGTTTGCCAATTTAGTCCTGAGTCCATTTGCTTTTGCTGGCTGTCCTGCTGCTCTTTGATAGTCATAATGGAGTTCTGCCTTGGAGCTTGACCTTCCACCTCACCTCTGAGGGGTCTGTCAAGAGACTTGTCATGAGTGGGGTTTAACCCACCAGCTACATCCCAGGGGTTTAATGCTTGCCGGTTCAAATGTGACTCCTGCTGCTTGTCATCCCAGCTTGAGGGTGTCTTGTCCACCACATGCTTCAGCCTGGCAGGCTGGGGCTGGTGTGGGACAAGGGGTTTTGCACTCTTGATGCTTTCAGCCTTGTGCAGCTTCTTCCTGAGCTTGGCCCTCAGGTCATCAGCACTTGTTTTGCCTTTGTGCCCCAAGAGATGCTGAGGGGGATATGAATTTGTTCTGGAACTGTCCAGGCTGCTGACATCACCCTCAGTGCTCAGGGTCAGGGTAACCGCGAGCGTCACAGTTCCATGATCTGCCAGCGAAGGCTCCTTGGGCTTGAGGCTCAACACTGGGCTGCTGTTCAGCTCTCTGCGTCGGTCCATGTCCATTATTTCTCCCCGTGTCTGTAGCAGAGTTGTGCGAGCTGGAGAACACCAAGAGAGCAGATCAGCGGCTGGGCACAAACACAGGCTCAGAGGTTACCTCGAGCAGCAGGAGCTCATCTCAAGCCCAGGGAGCGCAAGAGCAGAGTGGGGGATGTGTTGTGGAGGGGAGAAGAGCCCTTCAATCCATCCCATTATCCCCCTGGGGCAGAGCAGAGACCTGGTTCTTTCCTGGTGTCTCCTGGGTTCTGTTTGGATGGGAAGGAAACATCCCTGGCGAATGGGATGGCTGCCAGAGAGGTTCCCACAGCTCCAGATGGGCAGGCTTGGGTTGCTCTGCAGGAGCCAGTGAAGAGGCAGAGACCCCAGAGGAAAGATCAGCACAGCAACGGGGGCGCAGACTGGCAGGGGAGGAACGCCCAGGGACTCCTTTGCTCCGGGGCCATTCCCAAGAGCAGCAGCTCAAGCTGCTACACCATGAAAAACTTCCTCAAGGGCGCCAGAGCTCTGGGACTGTGCTATGGGAAACCTGGGGCTGAGCCAGGGAGAGAAGCCAGCTCCCTGGGGACCTTGGAAACCTGGCTGTATCTGTTTGCCTGGCCCTGCTGTGGACAGGATGATCTGTGCCCTGTGCCCAGCTAGAGCAGGACGGTGCTTTGCTCCCCCTGCACAGGCCAACGAGGGGATGGCGGTGCTTGGTGTTCACCCTGCAGAGCACATCAGGGACCCTGCCCTTTGTCCTGCAGTGGCCAGTGGGGTGGCACAGAAACCAGGCTGTTAGGGGAATCTGGGGGCTTTATGGCAGACACTGCCTTCCAGCACCAGGGAAGGGCACGGGGCATTCCTGCTTTCCTTGCCTGGGGGCATGGTGAGCACAGGAAATTTGCAGGTTTGGGGGGCCCAGCGAGCTGTTCCTTCTTCAGACAGTATGTGACACACAAGATATGTACAATCACCAGGAAGTTCCCATCCCAAGGTGTTCTGTCCAAGGCCTGTACTCCAAGGGGAGATCAGGACCCCCCAGCACAGGGCAGTGCTGCAGCATCTCCCCAGCCTCAGGAGAAGTGGCAGATTTGAGCTCCCCCAGCCCCGCCGGACACTGACCGCACTGCGGGGCGCTGGTGCCGCACAGCTTCTGGCACAGGAACTGGATGGTCCTGCAGGGGCTCTCGGGCCGGGGGACGCTCCTGGCACAGGCAGCAGGCCGCCTCCTTGGGCACTTGGCTAAAGACAAGAGGGGATTATTGGAGGAACACCTGGCCACCCAGTCCATGGCTCAGAGCCCAGCTCAGGGAACACATGGGTACCACGCGTGGGGCTTGTGCTTCACTGTGTGCCACAGCTCTGGGAAAGGCCCCTGACTCCCAGTGCAAAACATTAAAAAGGGGATTTTAACCTGGAAAGTAGAAGTGCTCCCAAAATACCATGTGACACGGAAATGCACCCGCCTGGAGTTCAAACTCCCCTTTGAGAAACCGGCAGCAAGTCACCCGAAAGGTGAAATTCTGCCTCTGAGCTGGTGAGTTTTGGCACGTCCCCAGAAGGAACAGCAACTCTTGAGCTTACTGAGCTCGTTCTGGTTGCGTGGCACACGGATTTGTTTCCCAAGCAGAGCCCCTGTCCCAGCACTCAGGGCCTGCTGGTGGCTGGGGCTCACACACTCACAGGGTTTCCAAGCTCACTGTGGACTGCAGCAGCAGCAGCAGCAGCGTCTGTGGGGTCACTTGGGTGGCACTCAGGTCTCTGCAAGCATTGGAAAGAGCTCGTGAAATTCTGGGGTGACGATGCCAGAACTCTGCTCTGAGAGCAGAGGGCCCAGGGCCCTGATGATGGTGGTGCTGCTGGCAGAGGCATCCACTTCAGCCTGCTCCAAGAGAAGCCATTCCAGAGCCCAGCTTCCCTCTGCCTTGCCCTGCTCGAAACCAGCCCGTCAGAATCAGGAGGGCAATCCTGCAGCTCTCGTGGCAGACAGATGCCACCAGAAAGGATTGCCCCTCTCCCGACACTCCTGCTGCTCTCCCCTGAGGGCAGCCGAGTCCCTGAAGGAGGCAGGAGCCTGGAGCTGCTGGCAGGAGTGCAGTTTATTCCCAGAGCCCTGCGGCCACTCCACCTGGCCCCAGAGCTGGATGGGCTCTCATCCCTGAAAGTTTGTGTCCCAGTTCCTGGGTTGCTTTGCAGCTGGGGACACACCAGCACTGCTTGGCCTTTGCCTCGCTCTGCTGGAGCCGGGGTAGTTGTGTCTCCAGCAGACTCAGGCTGGGCAAGGGGCAGATTTGCTCGGGCACTTGTGCTGCTTTCCTGAGAACAGGGCACTCGAGAGAGACACAGCTCTCTGGATCTGCTCCAAATGAGCCAATACTTACAGAGAGCTCACTGAGGGCAGCTTGAAGAAGGCAGCGTCAGCAATGACAGCCAGCGGGTTGTGGCTGAGGATCCTGAGAAACAACAGAGCTCTGTCAGGGCTGATGGCGAGGATGGGAGCTGGGTGTGCCGGGCACGTGGGGACGGCCTGGCTGCATTCAAGGAAGCCTTGCAGGAGGTGAGCAGGGCAGGGGAAGGGGCCTTTGCAGCTGCACACTCCTGGCGCTCCCTGGCTGACATCCACAGTCGGAATCAGGACTTTCCCAAGGGCAAGTCTGCTTTTGCCCACCGACCCGGCAGAGACCCTGCAGAGACTCGCCCTGGCGTGCCTTTAGCCCTGGTGCCACTTACAGCTCCTGGAGGAACTGCATCCCGTGCCAGGCCTGGAAAGTTCCGCTGCGGATCCGTGTGAGGCCATTCCCAGAGAGATTTCTGGGGAAAGAGGAGGCCACACAAAGGAATCGGCCCTGCCCTACAGAAGGAGGGGGCAAAGCGAGATCCCTTTGCAGGACAGGTGCAAATCCAAGGTGGAAGAGGGAGGAAACTGCTGCTTTCTCAGTGTTTGTAGCCTGCCCAGGAGGGGAACTGCAGGGCACACGTGCTGAACTCTGTTTCTGTTCCTGGATGCAGCCAAGGCTGCAAGAACTGGCTGCTGTGATGGCTGCGTCTGGACGAGCCCGCTGGGGTCTGTCCCCCGGCGTGGCCATCCAGCCGTCGGCATTGACCTCTGCAGCTCAGCTGGGCTCTGGGCAGGGCAGATTTAGGGACTGTGGGGAAAAGAACAGCAGCATTTTCCTGCACAGGAAGGGTGCCCAGTGCAAAGGCTGAGCTAAAACCACCAGAAAGAAACTTGATCACTCACAGGAACTTCAGGAAAGGCAGTGGCTCAAAAGCCCGTTCCTCAATGGACAGGATCTCATTGCAGGACAAATCCCTGTTCCAGTTGAACAACAAACGTCAATTCCATTTGCCCTGTCGCTTTTACTTGCCTCTGCAGCCTGGATCCCAGCAGGGACAAAGGGCACCTGCCCGCGGCCGGGCTGAGCAGCGGGGGGGGCCCCAGGGAGGGGCAGGCAGGAGCCCCCGCCGCCGTGGGCAGGGCACGGTGCTTACAGGTGCTTCAGCAGGAACAGCCCCTCCAGGGAATGGCTCTTCACTGCCCGCAGCTCATTGTCCCTGAGCACTCTGCAAGGAGACACAGGGACATTGTGACAGCGGCCGCTGGCCAGCAGCAAATGGGATTGTCGTGGGAAAATCCCCTGCAGCAGCTTGACTGAAGCATCTCCTTGGGTCACGGCAGGCATCGTCCCCACTCTGGCCACAGCAGGCCCTTGCTCCTGGCCGGCTGAAGCTGAGCACAGCTTGATCCCTGTGCAGACAGACACGGGGATGGTGCCCTGGGCTGCAAGAGACTCGCGGCAGTTCTTGCCGTGCTGGGAAGCTGTGGCGATTCACACCCCTCCTTGCAGAGCAGCCGGGCTGAGCTTCGAATTCCAATGGAAGCGGGTGGTGTGGGGGCTGCTGCTCCAGCCCCAGACCAAAGGAGGGGAAATCCCCGAACTCCTGCCATTTGAAATGCTGCAGGGCACTTACAAGGTCTCAGTCCATGGGTAGTCCTTCCAGGCTTGTTTTCCAACAGCAGCAATGGAGTTGCCAGTGAAATCTCTGCAAAGAGACGACAGACCCGGTCCCCCCTCAGGAAAACCCATTTCCCTGCCATTCGGCTGCTGAGCTGGAAGCGGGCTTTGCCTGGAGAAGGCACAGCGTGCCCAGCCCGGCTTCACCCTCATGCTGAGCTCAGGCCCCCACATCCCCCACATGTCTCTGGCCAGGGAGCGCCCCGGCTGTCCCAGGTGGGCTTTGCAGACACAGGGAGCCGAGGAGGGGCAGCTGCAGGGCTCTGCGGGGCCGCGGGACTCACAGGACGGCCAGGGCTCGGCGGCGGCTGGCCGGGGGCACGGTGGCCAGGCCGGCGTGGCCGCAGTTCAGCCCACGGCCTGGGCAGCGGCAGGGCTCTGGGCAGAGCTCCTTGGCCGCTCCCGGGCAGGGGGCTACTGCCAGCAGCAGGGCCGGCAGGAGCAGAGCGCGCACGAGACGCATCACCAGGTCCATGGCGAGGCAGGACTGGCTGCAGTCACCTGGGATGCAGGCCTGAGCTGGAGCTGCGGCAGTTCCCGTGTCACAGTGGTGCTGCCAATGTCACAGTGGTCCTTCTCGTGTCACTGTAGCATTGCTCGTGTCACCGTGCTGGTGCTTGGCAACAGAGCTCGCAGCAAACCGCAGTTCAGGCCATGCTGTCACCAAATGACTCTGTCTCAGAGCCATCCAGTCTGCGGAATCGTGGAATGGATTGGCTTGGAAGGGGCCTTGAGGTCCATCCAGTGCCACCCCTGCCATGGCAGGGACACTTTCCACTGTCCCAGGCTGCTCCAAGCCCCCTCCAACCTGGCCTTGGACACTTCCAGGGATCCAGGGGCACCCCAGCTGCTCTGGGCACCCTGTGCCAGGGACTCGCTGCCCTCACAGGGAAGAATTTCTCCTGGACACACCATCTAAGCCTGCTCTGTGTCACTGTGAAGCCATTCCCATTTGTACTGGGTTTGTGTGGGCCAGCTTTTGGCATGGGTTTGGGGCTGCCGGTGCTGTTGGAAATTTCTTTTGCTTCTCATTATGCGGCTCTGGTTTTGTTGGTAATAAATGTAATTAATAGCCCCAAGTTCTGTCTGTGGTGTCCCTGACGCTGACCGGGGAGGGATCTCTCCCTCTCTGTCTGTAAACTCATGAGCCTTTCGCTGGCTTTTCTCTCCGCTCTCCACTTGCGCAGGGCGGTGACAGCGCCTTTGGGGCCGGGCACCCGGCATCCAGCCAGGGCCAAAGCCCGCCTGGCGCCGGGAGAGCGCGGGGAGCTTCCCGAAAGCCGGGCAATGTCGGAATGTCCGCCGGGAGAGCCTGAGGGAGCCGCAGCGCCAGTGGCGGGAAGCGCTGCGAGCCTGAGGGGCGGCAGCTCCGCCTCAGCGCGCATGCACCGGCAGCGGCGGCGGCCGGGCCGGGCCGAGCCCGCTGCAAGCGCCGCTGCAGCCGAGCCCCTGAGGCGAAGCGCTCCGGCCCCCGGGCTCTGGAGGCGGCAGCGCCGGGACACCGGCGGCAGAGCTCCCGCCGCGGCCGGAGCGCCACATCAGCGCCGGCAGACACCGAGGGGCAGCGACCGCCGTGCAAAGGAAGCCGCGGGCAGCTCTGGGGAGGCCGGCACAGCCCCGCAAGCAGCGCCCAGAGAGGCGCCCCGGCCCGGCCGGGAAGCGCGGCCCCCCCGGCCTGAGGGGAAACGCGCGGGCCAACAGCTCGGGCCGGGGCGGCTCCGGCAGCGCTTGGGGCAGGGCGGCCTCCAGGCCTGGCCACAGAGGCACGGAGCCCCAGAGTCACTGGCGATGGAAAAGACCTCCGCCTTCGGCGAGTCCATCCCGTGCCCCATCCCCACCTTGGCAGCCCGGCCAGAGCACTCAGTGCCGCCTCCAGCCGTTCCTTGGACCCCTCCAGGCATGGGGAGTCCCCCACCACCACCACCACCTTGGGCAGCCCCTTCCAAGGCCTGACCACCCTTTCCATGAAGAAACTCCTCCCTGATGTCTGTGTTTCCAGTCTGACCGGACACCCTGACACTATTTTAAGGCTCTTGTGAGCCATGTTTGACAAAGGTGCATTTCATGCATGAGCATTAATCCTCCTGGAGAAGATGATTCTGCTCAATGACAGCAGCCCTTCAGCAGGAGGTGCAGCAATGCAACCATCAGCCTGGGAGCCAGGCGGGTGTGAGGGAGGACAAAAAACCTCAGGGATGCCGAGCGGACGTTTCTGCTTGTGCAGCTCCAAGCCAGCAGCATGGGGACACCAGTGCCATGGCCTCTGCAGGAGGACACTGGCCATTCCCCTTCCCACCCACCACCCAGAGCTCTTGTGCTCACAGGAGACATCTGGAACACAAAAGCGTTGACCCTGGAAAGCTACAGGGGCCTTGGGATGGTCTAGAAGCACTACTGCAAGGCCTCTTTCTTTGACATCCAAAGATATCCATTAAGGCCTCTTTGGAATTGGAAACCACGTTGCATCTGAAGCAGGGGCCTGGGAGAGAAACGCAAGTGCTGAGCAGCGGGGAGGTGACTGAGGGCGCCGGGTGACGCTCGTTGTAACCTGCACCACCAGTTCAGGGCCAGCTGTTGGGCACAGGCAGACAGAAGGGCACAGGCAATGCCAAGGGGAGCAGCAGCTGTGGGAATGCACATCTACATCTGGGGAAGACCCCAAAGAATTTATGCATGAGGGAAGTGGATTGGGAAGAGATGTCCAAGCTGGAAACAAGGAGGAAGGCAGACGGTTTCCTTCTCCATGTGTTTTCCTTCTTCATGTGTCTTCATTGGCCTCCCGGATGAGAATCCAGCTGTGGCTTCCACTGTTCAGTGAGGCGTGGCCAGAATATGTGACCCAGAGAGAGCTGGCGCAGTTCTTGGGCTGCTGGCAGTGCCAGAGCCAGGCAGTGGCACCGGGGCTGGCAGAGGTAGCGGGGAAGTGGAAACAGGTCCCTGCTGGGGGCAGCAGGGGAATCCCCTCCTGGCCCATCTCACCTTCCCAGCTCCCTGTACACAACACGGTGGAGGCTCTGGGCCTCTGGGGCCGGGACAATCACGATGTGGACGAGCTCCCTCCAGGCTGGGGGGGCTGCCCAGGGTGAGTCAGTCCAGCCACGCTGTTTGAGAGGCTCCCTGGGCACGCTGTCCTGAGGGGCAGAGGAGCCCAGGGAGGCTGGACATTGCGCAAGGAGAAATCCTTGAAGGCACAGGCAGGAACATGCCGTGCCCATGTGCCCAAAGACGAGCTGGTGAGGAAGCAGAGCAGCTGAGCGGGAAGCTTTGCCCGGGACTCAGGGGAAACACAGAATGTACAGCTTTGGAAGGAGGGCGGCACCACAGGAGGATGGCAGGGATGTCATTGGGGCATGCAGGGAGAAAAGGTAGAAAAGCAAAGGCCCAGCTGGAACTGAATTTGCCCAATTCCATAAGGGAGAACAGAAACTGCTTTTACAAATACATCAGCAACACCAGGAGGAACAAGAACAAACTTTGTTTTTAT